>NC_056746.1:485179191-485341691 GCF_019279795.1 Protopterus annectens | reverse complement strand
CACTGACGGCATTGCGCACATGGTGAAGTCAGCAGAAAATTGCCAATGGGAAAACATTTAAAAAAGGCCGGGAAATAATCAGGAATAAAGAGGGCCAATCGGAAATTCGTGGCACTCCATTACTGGGATCTCAAACTCGTTAAAATCCGAGGAATTTGGCACAGTTGAGAGGTATGGTGATGCATTCAGTAGAAAAAGTGCAGAAAGAATGTGGGAAGTTTTGAAAGAGAAACTGGTTTGAATGCAGAAAAATCAAAAAATGTTTAACATCAGGATCTAGGCACACAACATCAGGAGGATATACTTCCATAAGAGCAAAATACTTAAGGTGAGAGACAAAAAATATAAGAAATGGAAATAAAGTGGAACTACGACTTTGAAAACTGAAAACAAGCTGGACAGACAAATTATAGTATGAGACAAGATCAAGAAAAAGTTAAAGAAAATTTCTGTAAAGATATGGAGCATAATAAGAAACCATTTTATAGATACATAACAAGTAGTGGGAACAGACATATAAATTGATAACTGTGTCCAGAGTCTAAAATTTATTTTCATACACAACAGATTATAGACATTTACAAAAATTTATGCAAAGCAGTTTGGCTCCACAAAGGGGATGAAAACTGTCCTATTGACATCAACGTAATTTCAGATACTAAAATAAAATTAGAAGATTATACTGAAAAAGAACTATGCAAACTGGAGCCAAACAAAGTACAGGGAGGATACGGAATTAGTAGTTATACTGACCTGAGAACACTTCAGCATGAACTTACAGCACCATTATATCTGTTATTTACTAGGTCATATAAGTATGGAGAGATTCCTCATGATTACAGACATGCACTTAAGCCCGTCTTTAAAGGGAGAGTGAAGTAGAACAAACCTAGAGTCATACAGATCCATAAGTTTACTTTCATACTGTGGAAAAATAATGCAGAAGGTTATACTGGAAAAATTACTGTCAGAACTGGAAAAGTTGGGACTTGAAACCATATATCAGCATGCATATGTGGAAAACAGACCACTTACCATCTGAAACATGATTTTCAATAACAATATAACAAGCATGAATGAAAAATTGTGTTGTGTTGTAATTCATATAGATTTAACTTCAGCATTTGATATGGTCATACACAAAACACTGATCAATAAATTACAGGAACTAGGTATTGATGTACTCTTGATAAAACAGACAGTTGCATGGCTTAAAAATAGGACAAAGCAAGTATCATCCAGCAAACAGACAAGTGAAATTTGAGGTTACAGTCAGGGGATCCTACTGGGCTCTATCCTAGGTCCATACTTGTTTAGATTGTATCTTTCAGATCTATCTTTTTCATCTGAGGTGTTCTACAGTCTGTATGCAGATGTCTTGGAAAAGGTAAACTGATTACATGCGTTACAGATAGGGCATGTTTGCAAAAGAACTTGACTAAATTGACCACATGGGCACAGGAAAATAAAATGCTGATAAATACATAAAAACTAAGCATATAAGATTTGGGGACATACACTGAAAGGTGAATATTTAATAAAACATACAGTGATTGAAACTTACAGACTCAATAAGGACCTGGGTAAATGGGTAGATCCAGTTCTGAGTTCTTCTAATCAGATCAATCAATTGGTTAATGCTAGTTACATAACTATAGGTTATATAAAACATTATAAAGTCTAGGAAATCAGAAATGATGAAGTCACTCTGTTTAGATATATTAGACCCAAACTTGAGTATGTAATAACAATATGGAAACCTTATAAGAAAACAAGCATGAGTAAACCGGCAAGAGTATAGTGGAAATATACCAAAGGCAAATATCTGAACTTGTACATTGTCTCAAGCAGATATTTAAGAGGAGACCTTATTCAGGTATATGGGGCATTTAGAGACAACTACCTTTGGGAATGCTTGGGGTTATCAAAAAGGAGTAGAGAATCATCAGACAACCTCTGTAGAAGGTTCTATAGGAATGAGAAGTGTACTAATTGGTTCTCTGACAGAGTAGCTGATGCATGGCTTAGACTTTAGACTAACAAATTACATTAAAGTAAGTACTAGTTTAGATATTTTTAAAACAGCCTGGGCACTTAACTATGAAAACAACTGTTGTGGTATACTGGCAGGCTAGAAGGGCATTATTGTCCATGCTTGAAATATTTGTAGGTATATATGTATGTAGAAATATAAGTTTAGAGACTGATCAAGCCATAATCCTACGCATTTGAAGGTGGAGGCTGTTTTTATGGTATGGATGTGTAAGTCAAGAACAGTTTAAGAGCCAGGTACTTAGTGAATTTTTTGTTGAGTTCCAAAACACACAGTTTTGGTATTTAAAGAGGTTAAATAGTAGTTTATGGTTTATGAGTCATTGGTGGGGCTCAAGTAAATCTGAATGGTGTTTAGATCGAATGCTGGTGTGAGAGTAGCCTGACTGGTAAATTATGATGTCATGAGTGTATAGGATGAGTGGGAGATGGGGAAGGTCAAATGGAAGCTGGTTAATGAATACGAAGAAGAAGAGGAGGTACAGATTCTGATTGGGAGAATCCTATTTTAACTCTGAAGTGTTTGCCAGTGAGAAAATTTTTAAAGCAGGGAGTGCTGTCTGGGCTGATACCAATTTCAATTTGTTTGTTTCGGAGAAAATTAAATGCCTTTGTCAGGTCTACAAATAGGGCACATGTAAGGAGGCTTCTATCAGTGTTTTGTGAGGTGTCATTGGTCAAGGACAGAAATTCTCTCATTTACTTTGCCCAGGCCAGACTCTGTGATGTCTGGAACCAATTCTTTTACTATATCCAGCAATACCATCGGCTATCCTCCAGACTATTTTTTCTAGAAGTTTGCCAAGAGTTAGGAAGATGGACACTGGATGGAAATTAGATGCATCTTTTGGTTGGTTTGCTCTTGATCGTGTTTAATTAGAACAGCCTTAAAACAGCCTTAAAAATCTGTGTCATGATGAGACATAATTTAGCAAATGATTTGTGTGGAATGTAGATTATATACATATATGGTTGAGAGAAAGATATAGATATCTCTGCAGTGATATGTGCTCCATGGGTTTGTGTTGTCAGAACCAGGAGGACTGTTAAGGGAATATTTTCCAGTAAAGTAAAGGCTTCTTTGGGACGTATCTGCGTGAAATAGAAGCGGGAGACAAATGGTGGTGGTGGAGTAGTTAAATCTGATATATGTAAACATCAGATCCAAAAATCATACATAATTATTTGTGACATTTTCTATCTGTGAAAAATGCCAATATAAATAATTTCAGTAATGACAAAGACAAAATGGATAATAGTTTCAACAATGACCTTCTTCATATTTTAAATAGTGCGCTTATTAACTTAAAAAGCTGCTAAAATAAAAAAGGTTTTGTTCTACTATGTATTTTCTGACAGATGTGAAGACTGAAACTCAAATGTCTGTACTTATTTAGTGACTTTCATCCTTAAATGATTTTCCAGAAAACCAACATTTTTATGAGGAACAAAGCAAAAATATCAGGCAAAAATCCAGACAGTTGGGAACTATGCAGAGAACTGCAATCTAAGTGCAGTGTGTACCCAACTATCTAAACATAATTCCATGAACACTTTACTAGGAAATAACTATGGAGTTTACGATAGTGTCATATGGCTATATGTCAGTATATCAGTATGCTGACACAAACACAATGTCCACTAACAGAGAAAAAAAAACTAACATTGCACTATAATCAGTTAAAAAGTACAGTTTTGCATGTAACAGAAGATGCTAGACTATCACACATTTGCAGTAATTACAAATAGGAGAGAGGACAAATGTTGCCTGGGCCAAAAGGATACTATCAGTAGCATTTTTGAACTTTCCTCTTTGATCTTCTGTAATATCCTAGAGATTAAGGGTATGCTACTTGTTTAAAAAGCAGAAGCCAGGCTTCATCTGACTGTTGTAAGATGTTCAGAAATAAATGCAAAAGATCAATTAAAGACCACAAAAAAGCTACTGTGATCTGGAGTCACTTTTAGCAAAATCAAAAATCTTCTGGGAAAAAAAAAAACAGTCCACTGCAACCTGTAAATAAATCTACTTTATCCCCACGATTAGACATCTGAGATAAAGAAACAGCAGATTTATTACAAAATTGGTTTGAGAATGCTGCCCCCACCTGTTTTAGGAAATCCTACCATCATTCAAGGGATCATCAGAATTAAAAAGGAAGCAAGACGCAAGACCATTCACTTCTTACCAACATCCACCCTTATGATGATATTGTGGGAAGAAATAGCCAGGGAATTGTTATGGCTTGGCTTGTATACGCCCTAGGGCTGATAGCCTAGTACCAACCTATGATACACCTCCTGATTCTAGAAGGGCAAAGAAAGTCTTGAAGTGATTACCTCAACGCTGAGTGCAATATAAAAATAATCACAGAATCAAAATAAATGGAAGTTACGTACTTAACATAATGCTAGATCTGTGTCGTCTTGTTTTCATCCAGTTCAACCTTTAGGTTACTGAATCAGACTTCAGTGCATTTTCAGAAGCTTGGATCCAGGGGTCTGACTTCTCCCCTACCCATAATGACCTTGGTTCCGCACAGTACCTCAGATGGAGTTTGCCTGCATATCGTCATGCAATTTTACCCCATAAAACCTATACAGGTCTATATAACAATAGTGGACAATAATGGTGAAACCATGAACAGCAGCAAGAAAAAGCGCTGTTCAAAGACAGTGCCCCTGGGTCAGCTTCAGATCGACTGAAGTCTAAAAATGACAATTAGGCTAGGGGATGGAGGGAGGGATGCTGAACCAGACAAAAACAAAATGTCACAGATCTAGTGTTATGGTAAGTACGTAACATTCATATCTGATGTATGTTTTCGGCCGATTCAACCTTTGGGACAGATTCCCAAGCTACTGACATACCTGGTTGGAATCAAGGAAGGATATTCCTGGGAAAAGTGGAGGCAAAGGATTTATGGGATTGGGATTGTACTTCCAACTTGTAGTGTGGCACAAATGTATATACAGTAAACCAAGTAGCTGCAGCACAAATCTCATTAACAGGAACCCTACCCATAAAAGCAGTGGAAGCAGCTATGAGCCTTTGGTTTGCCATGTAAACTCGGCCTTAACGTTTCACACACAATAACTATACAGTCAGAAAGCCACCTGGATAGAGTTACTTTAGAAAGTCTTTGACCAAATTTAGCTTTAGAAAGAACAATGAAAAACTGATCAGACTTCCTGATATCCTTTGTACTAGGTGAGTAAAAGCTGAGTTGATGAAGTTCTACCAGATCTAGAGCATATTCCCCTTTGTTAGTAAACGCTGGAAAAAAACACCAGCAGATTGACAGTCTGATTAGTGTTTGCTTCAGAGGTCACCTTTGGGAGAATGTAGGGATGTGTTCTCAAAGATACTCTGTCCTTATCAAAAGCCAGACATATGGGTTTACATGATAAGACCTGCAAATAAGAGAGTCTTCCTTACGGATGTGATGGCTACCAAAAAGAGAATTCTCCAAGTAAGAAATTTTAAATCTACTGTGCAGGCAAGCTGGAGTGGATGTTTTATCAAAGCCTGAAGTATGATAGTAATATCCCAAGGAGGAAATGGATTCCTGATTGGAAGTCTTAACAGGAAGATTCACTTCAGAAAAAAAAAACTTGAAATCTTTAGAGTGGCAACAGAAGTCTGATTTTGCCTTATGTGAAAATTGGAAATGGCCACTAATTATACCTTGACAGCCGAGATGATGGGTCCTTTGTGGAAAAAGCTCTGTCAAGAAATTCAGAATCAATGAAACGGGGGCTCTCTGGAGAAAGCACACATAGCAAACTTTCTTTGTTTACTGAGATAAACTTTTCTGGTATTTGGTTTCTGTGAAGAAGATAAAATTTGAATAACTGGAGCAGACAGCATGGCATCCCTGTGGCTACTATTACAAGTGCAGCAACCACTTGTTAATTTTCAGGGTTTTCAGGTCCCGGTGAGTCTAACCAGCTGGGTGATACAGAAGTGCACCTTCTAGCTTTCTGAAGGAATTTTGTGAGAAGTGAAGAACTGGATAGGCATAAAGGAGTCCCAGGCACCAGATGTGGACTACAGCGTTCTTCAGTGTTTGACCCTGTAGAGGTATCAGGACAAAGTAACTGCTGCACTTGTTTATGTAAAAAGCAAAAAAAAAAAAACAACCTGCAGCAAAGATTAGCCCCAGTGACTGAAGATTTGTGTTGTCACTGCCTGACTGTGGGAACACTCATAAGGCAGAAGAGTAGACCTGCTCAGCTTATCCGCTAGAACACTGGAATTCCTCAGTATGTGCACTGCAATGAAAAAGCAATAGGAAGACATTCCCCACTTCCACAGACTCATGGCTTCCTAGCAATGCGGATATGATGGTTCCTTCTGCTTGTGATACACCAGACTACTGCAATGCTGTCCATCTGTATGGAAATCACACACTGGGTAGGGAGTCCTGAAAAGCCTGCAATTAGGACTTCCCTCATCTCAAACACAATAGTGTGAAGACTGGCCTTTATCATTGACCAAGAACCTTTAACAGTCTTCCCTTTGAAATGCCTATCCAAGAAGGAAAACATCTGTGGTTACTGTGGTTGTACAGGGTGGTGGGGAAAAAGGTCAACCCTTTAATACTATGGGAGAGGTCAACCACCACCTGGTGTTTTCTGCATACTGGTGTGAGGCGTATTGGTGGCTGCATGGGGTGAGATATTAAGGACCATTGAAAGAATCCACTGCAGAATTCTCTTATAGTACCTTGCTTGAGGAACAAGAGTGATCAAAGCAATCATCAAACCCAAAAGTCTGGGAATAAGTCTTGCAGGGGGGATAAGGATGGTAAAGAACGTCTGCAGCTTCCTGATACAAGGACAATATTTTGGACTTTGAAAGTTTGGCTGTCTGAGAATTTGTATCCAAGTGGCATCTGATAATCAATGTTAGCTGACAATTTGCAAGACTGAATGTAATTCCGAACTTGGGAAAAGGTGGAGCTAGAATTCCCTGCACTGGACTAGTAGATCCTTGGTTGTTGCAGTACGGAACCAATCATCTAAATATGAGAACACCTGAAACCCCTGCAAGTCTCTATACTTGCCATGCATTTGGTGAACATCCAGGTGGCTGTAGTGAGACTAAAGGGCAGAACTCTGAATTAAAAAATGACTGACTCCTAGATAGAAATGGAGAAATCTCCTGGACTGCTTTGCTATCTTGATATGAGTGCATGCATCCTGGAGATCTATGGAGCACATCCAGTAGTCCTCTTCCCCAGCACAAGTAGAATGGACTGTACAATGACCATCTGAAATTTTTTCCATTTCACAAGCTGACTGATATTGCCTAGGTCCCCTGTTTTCTTCAGAAGTAAAAAAGAACCTAAAAGAAACTCTGGATCTTGACTGGTCTGGGGGATCCATTGGAGGACTTTTTTTCTTGCAATTTTCTTACTTCTGCTGCTGTAGAGTCCATCTGACTGGGAGGTAAGTTAGGATTTTTTTTTCCATGAAGGGAATGCAAAGGGAATAACGCAGTCTCTGATTATCCCATACACCCATGAATCTTAAGATGGTCTGCCAGGTTAGTGGGTGCAGGGACAGGTGCCCCAGACTGCCTCCAGAGTGTAGCAATCGGGCAACTGTTCAGGAGCACTGGTAGGATTTCTCAGTGAAAGGACTGCAAAACCCCAGATTCTGAGACTCACTGCTGCCTCTGGGGCAACATCTGTTAAAATCACCCCCCTCCCCACAATTCAAGGGAGATCTGTCCGCAGGAAAAAGGGGGATGGGAAGCACGAGTGAACACTGCAATAGTGAAGAGAAGGATATCTACTGTTAAGATAAGACTTTACACAACTGTACTATGTTCTTTTACATCACTGTTGCAGTATTTTTCACTGTAGGCAGAGTACAAAAGCTCAAGAAAAGAATTGGGAGGTGGAAGGCTGGGAAGAGCCCTCAACAAACCCATGCAAAATGGCTCTAGCAAAACATGCTATGGCCACAGAAACCATATCCAATTTATAATGCTTAGTAAAGGTATGCATTGAAGACCAAGTAGCAGCTACAAGGAAAGAATTGGTGTCCAGCCCCTTGAAGAAAGCTCCAGAAGAGGCAACAGCCCTAGTGGGGTGAGTTCCAGTGGAAGTAAACAAACACTTACCATGAAAAGAATAGCAAAAGGAAATGGTCTTAGATATCCAGGAGGAGATAGTTTGCTTGCAAACAGCCAAACCCAATGTCCTTGGATGGAAAAGAAACAAAAAGTTGGTCAGACTTATGAATGGCCTTAGTTTTATCCAAATAATACCTGACCTGTCTATGCAAATCCAAGGTATGTAGGACCCTCTCATTAGCAGACTGAGGAGAGGGAAAAAAGGAAGGTAGTTGTATTGTCTGATATGAAGACAACTCACTAACCACCTTTGGCATAAAAGGAGTATTAGTATAAAGGGACACCCTGTCCCTGAGAAAAGGAAAAAAGAGGTATGGCAATAAGGGCTTGAAGCTCAGAAACTCTCCGATCAGAAGCAAGAGCAAGCAATAAGATGGTCTTCTAGGTACAATGTTGCAGAGAAGCTGAACCTGCAGGCTCAGAAGGAGCCCAGATCAATTTTTCTAAAACAAAATTACAGTTCCAAGGAGGATAGGTTTCCTTGGGGCCTGAGATGCAGGACACCTTTAAGATACTGTTTGACCTCAAAGCGAGAAGCCAAAGAGGGACTCAAGGGCAGACTGGCAGAAATAGCTGAAAGATAGGCCTTTACAGAAGAACAGGCCAAGCCAGACTGGTACAATTCACACAAATAGGATAGAAACTACAATTGTGTAAAATCTTACCATTACAGTAGATGTCCTTTTCTTTTCTGTTGCAGTATTCTTAACATGAGGGCTCCCCTGCCAAGGGCAGCTCGACATCTGGCCAGTATACCAAAGCCTTTAGGTGGTTATCAATACGCCATAAGTCACACGTATGTTCATTGCACAAGGCATACAGCATAAAGGTGATGTCCGGATGTATCATCCTCAGAACTGACAGCCCCAGGAGGAACCCAGCCCTAGGATACCAGAAGGTAACAAACATCCAATGGGACAAAAGACCAGGGGGAGGAGGAAGGGAGGGAACGAGTACTGCAGCAGTGAAAAGAAGGACATCTACTGTTATGGTAAGATTTCACACAACTGTACTATGTGTCCTTCCATTTCACTGTTGCAGTATTCTTAACATCAGGGAGAGTGCAAAAGCTCAGGAAAAAGCCAGGGAGGAGGAACGGCCAACTGAGCCTTCTATGAACTCATGAAGAATGGGTCCTAGCAAAACAAACTCTAGCCCCCTGGATATGACATCCAACTTGTAATGCTTGGTAAAGGTATGTGCTGAAGACCAGGTAGCTGCCTCAAGGCTACAGCCCTAGTAGAGTAAGCCTTAGCCACTGAAGGAAGGCTCTTACCATGATAAGAATAACAAAAAGAAATGGCTTTAGAAATCCAAGAGGCAAAATTCTGCTTGGAAACCACCAAACCTAATGATCTAGGATGAAAAGAAACAAAATGCTGATCAGATTGCCTAAAACCTTTAGTTTTGTCCAAATAAAATTAGAGTTGTATATGCACATCCAAAGTGTGCAACACCTTCTCACTAGCTAATTGTGGAGAAGGAAAAAATTGGGCAAATTAATGGACTGATCAAGAGACAACTCATTCACCACCATAGGCATAAAAGAAAGACAGGTAAGAAGAGATGCACTGTTCTTGTGAAAAACTAAAAAAGGAGGAACAGCCATAAGGGCTTGCAGCTCAGACACCCATCTTGCAGAAGTAAGAGCTAACAGAAGAATAGTCTTCCAAGAAGAGTGCTGGGAAGAAGCTGAAGCTGAAGGCTCAAAATTAGCCAGAGTCAAATTCTCCAAAACAAAATTAAGATCCCAGGAAGGAGGAACAAGCTTCTTGGAAGGTCTAATATGAAGGACTCCTTTAAGAAACTGTTTGGCCTTGAAACTAGAGGCCAAAGGAGGAGTTAAAGGCAGACAAGCAGAAACAGCCGAGAGGTAGGATTTAACAGAAGTATATGCCAACTCGGCAATGAGCAATTCACACAAATATGAAAGAACCAAAGGAACATCCACAGTAAATGGGTCCAGGTTACGAAAAAGACACCAAACAGAAAACCTCTTCCATTTGGACAAGTAGGATTTCCTAAAAGTGGGTTTCCTGGCCTCCTGCAGAACCTGAAGCACGTTCTCAGAAAAAAGGTACCTATAGGAAATCCAAATCTTATTACCCACACTATCAGTTAAAGAGTGGATAGGTGGGGATGGATGACAGATTCCTTGTCTTGTGTGAGAACATCCACCATGTGAGGTACCTGGTGATGACTGCCCTTAGCTAAGTGCAGAAGAAGGAACCAATGCTGTCTGGGCCAAAAGGGAGTCACCAGCAAGATTTTGCAGGCATCCTGTTTTATCTTAAACAGAACTTTTGGAATGAGAGGAAGGGAAGGCATAAAGAAATGCCCCCTTCCATGAAAAAGATAGTGCGTCCACTTTCCAGGCCAAAGAACATGGAGTCCTGGCACAAAATTGAGGAAGCTGCTTATTCAGAGGTGAGGCAAAAAGATCTACTTCAGGAATACCCATTGGTGGATAACGTCCATAAACACATCCCTGTGAAGCATCCATTCATGAGATTGTGTTATGGAACTGCTCAGGGAGTCTGCCACAAAATTCTGACTTGAAAGAACGTACACTGCCTGAAGTATGACTTGGTACTGAACTGCTAACTCCTAAACCTGAAATACCAATCTGCAAAGCAGATGTGACATTGTCCCGCTTTGTTTGTAGACATACCGCATGTTGTCTGTAAAGATAATTAGGGGTCTGGAGAAAACAGAGGGTGAAAAGCAGTGAATGCCAAAAGAGACGCTCTCATCTCCTTGATATTGATGTGCTCCTTCTGCTGAGGAGATCAAAGGCCTTGCATCTTTAGGTTTCTGAAGGAAGCTCCCCAACCCCCATCTGAGGCATCTGTGAACAACTCTCGAGAGTGAAGTGGTGGATGAAAGGGAAGCCCTGGATTCAAGGTCAGCTGGTCAATCAACTACTGAAATTACAACCTGAGATATGGAAGAAGAGGGACTGGAAACTCTAGAGGATAAGCGTGCTGAAGCCAAACTGACTTTAGATACCAATGAAGCTTTCTCATGTGCAATCTGGAAAAGGGAAGCATAGGGATGGTGGATGCCAAGAATCATAGAGCCCTCCGAAATTCCCTGGCTGAAATCAAGGCCAGAGGAAGAAGGGACTGAAAAAAGAAAATCAGAGTCAAAGCATTGGGAGAAGGCAGGGATGCTAGCATAGGAACTATCTGGAACTTGCATCCCAGAAAAACATAATCCCTTGAAGGGGACAAGAAGGACTTTTGAAAATGCACAGTTTACCCCAGGCTATGCAACAGAGCAATAGCCCACTGAAGGTACTGTAAAAGAACTGCTGAAGAGGAGGCTTGAATAAACAGGTCATCGAAATAAGGAAAGACCTGAATGCCTTTGAGCCTGCAAAAAACAATCACAGGAGCTAGGCATCTGGTGAATACTTTTGGGGCAGTAGAGTGGCAAAACAGTAAAACAGAGAACTGAAAATGCCAGGAAGCAAAAGAGAAACATAAAACCTTCCTGAAAAGGGGATGAACAAAGATATGGAGGTAAGCATCCTTGAGATCCAGAGAAACCATAAAAGCCTGAGGAAGCAGAAGAGGGAACAAAGTCTGAAGGGATAACATTCGAAAGTATGGAACCTACAGATAGGTTTTCAGGTGAGAAAGATCCAGAATGAGTCTCCAAATGCCCTCTCTCCTGGGGACCAAAAACATTCTGGAATAAAACCCATTTCCCCTTTGACCAGCTGGAACTGCTTGAATAGTTCCCGAATCAAAAGACCCTGAAGCACCTCTGTCAAAAAGCTCATCTGGTCTTAATGTGGCTGAGGAATGCCCATGAAGGGAGGAAGAGAGTTCCAAACATGAAATACTCCTGGCTGCTGATGGAAAGAACCCATGAATCCTGAGTTATGCTTAACCAGACAGGAAGAGACAGAGAAAGACAATGTGAGAGAGGAATGTAGCTGGGAAGAATCGGGTAGTCAGTTTCAGGAAAGGAAGGCTTATGAGCAGGAGGGGATCTGTGCAGACCTGGCTGGAGGAACCCTCCTACCACCCTACTTGCCTTTAGGAGGAGGACAAGACCGCCTTTTAACAAAGGCTGGTTTATTAGGATAGTTTCTCTCGAACTTTGGTACAGGGGAAACAAAAATGTGTTTCAGGTCCTGTAACTCCTTTCCTTTCTCCTTCAGGGACTTGAACCAATCAGCTGCAGCAGCAACAAACAAACATTTGTTGTCCAGAGGAGCATCCATCAACACGGCCTTAATCATCAGGCAGAGGTTGAAGCCATAGCCAAGAATATCTCCTCAACACGGAGCCAGAAGTAGCAGCCCAAGAAAAAGCATCTGCTGTTTCAAAACTACATTTAATGGAATGGCAAGCTACCTGGGAAGAAGCCCCTAACAGAGACAAGGCAGAAGTCTTTCCCTCAGAATCATGAACGTCAGAAATAACCTGGTAAGCCTGAGAAAAGCCAGCCAAAACATATCTGGTCAAATAACACTGATAAGTAACAGCCTGAAAGGCTAAGGTGGCTGAAGTATGAACTTTTTACCCAACCTTTCCATAGTCCTGCTGTCTTTATCAGAAGGAAGAAATTTGGTAGAAGGCAGTAATTTAAAAGGCTTGCCAGATGCCACAGAAACCACCGAAGGGTCAGCAGATGGACACTTAATAAAACTCAGGCACTTAATAAAACTCATCCCTTTTTTTAGGGGACTGAGAGTTTGGGGTCTGAGATGCAGAAGAAAAAGGCATGCAATAAAGCAGCCAAAACAGAAGGAACAGCAGATGGTCTAGGAGATTCCATCTGAAGGAGCTCATAATACCTCCTCTGCACTTCAGAAACTTGGGAGCAATCCCATTTAAAGAATTCCATCATTCTGACAATGGTATCCCCAAAGGGAATCTCCTCAAAAGGAGATTCAGGACTAGCAGACTTCTCTTCCTCAGAACCATAACCCAAAGGGGAAGTAATCTGTGCAGAATAAGCCAGGGATTCCTCATCAGAATCCAGAATCCTGATCCCTATACCTTTTGAGGGGGGGGGGAGACCAAAGAGGAGCTGGGACAGAGACCCCCTGAGCATGCTTCATGGCCATAAGAGCATTTAACAAACTCTGTAAAATTCTGCCATTCACTTTGAGGGTCCTTGGAAGCAGAAGAAATATGTTTTGTCTTTTGTTTCTTTTTTAAAGGGACGTCCACCTTATGAAAAGTAGAAGGGTCTGACGCTGGCCTACACTTGATAACCGTCGTTGGTACACTTCATCCCTAACCACTATCTGTGGACCCCCCTAGGCAGTCACAGTCCCCCGAGCATGCAAAGCAGATGTCTGCAAAGCCTCTGAGGACTTGTGAGAAGCTGGATCCATGTCAGCCTCTGAACCAGTCAAGGCAGAAAAATCCAGCCCAGAAACTGGATGATCTCCAGGCTTTCACCTGCCTCAACAGAGCCGTCCAGTGGAGGAGGCACAGATGAAGAATCTGACCTGACTTTTTTTTTTGGCTTTCTTTTTCAAAGGTGGCTGACCCTTAGACTGGGAAGTAACTTTCATAGCGTCTTTTGTTAAAAGCTTTAGACACTGGTTTCCAAGATAAATGGCGAAGGATGAAAGACGACTATGTAAGGTCTCTGGAACAAAAGTCTAATACAGGACATATGGTCATAAGAAACTCCTAAACAAAATAAGCACTGCTCGTGATGGTCTTTATGGGGATTTTGCCTCCCACACTGGCATTTACCCTTTCTGGATGACATGAAACCTCACAACAACACAAGTGCTAAAAGCAAGTCAAAACCCTGCAACGGGTACTTATCTGACCGGCTAAGTAACCAGCAACAACTCGGGCCATCACACTGATGATTAAAGATGGTGTTCGGACTGGCAACAAAAGTTCTGAGGATATGTCTGGACATCAATTTCATGCCCTATGCCTTACGCAGGGAGCATACTTGTGACATACGGCATATGGATAACAACCTAAAGGCTTTTGTATACTGGCTGGATACTGGGCCATCCTTGGCAGCGGATACCTCATGTTAAGAATATTGCAACAGTGAAATGGAAGGACATCCAAAGGGACCCCCAATGAAAATGTGTCCTGGTTATGAGCATGGCACAAGAAAGAAAATCTCTTCCATTTGACATACAAGACTTCCTGGCTGCAGGCTTTCTTGCTTCCTATAAAACCCTGAGCATGTCCTCAGAAAACAGGTGTCTAAACAGGATCAAACCCCTATCATTCACAGTGTCAGTTGAAGACTGGACAAGTGAGGATGGATGAAAGACCCCTTTGTCCTGTGTGAGGAGGTTCAACTAGTGAAGTAATTTGTGGTGATTGCCCCTGGCCAGATGTATTACAAGGGGGAACCAGTCCTGTCACAGCCAAAAAGGAGTCACCAGCAAGACTTCAGGGGAGTCCAGCTGAATCTTCTACAAGACTCTTGGAAGTAGGAAAGGAAGGGAAGCCATAGAGAACATCCTCTTCCAAGGAAATGAAAGAGCATGTGAATTCCAGGGCAGATGGAATGGAACTCTGGAATAGAAAAGAGTGAGCTGTCTGTTCATTGAGGAGGCAAAAAGATCTGAGGAATACTCCACCAATGGACAACATCCAGACACATATCCCTGTGAAGCATCCATTCATGAGCCTGTGTTTTGTACCTGCTCAAAGTATCTGCCATTAGATTGTGCTTTAAAGGAATATACACCACCTGAAGAGTTAACTGATAAATGCAAAGAAGGTATTACTTTGTGCCCTCCCCCCTTGCTGACATACCACATCACATGTGGTGTTGTGTGTGTAAACCTTCAGAGGGCCTAGAGAGAGTATGGGATGAAAAGCCTGGATGGCCCAGAATCACAGCTCTCATCTCCTTGATATTGATATTATCTTACTTCTGATGGCAGAGGGGACATAGACCTTGAGCATTCAGATGATCACAGGAAGCCCACGACCCCAAGAATGAAGTGTCAGTGAACAGTTCTTGAAGGAACTGGTGGCGGAAAGGGTCAGGCCTGGGTTGAGGGGATGTTGCTGAATCCACCACTCCAATTCCAACTTTAGACAAGGAAGAAGAGGTACACTGAAGTCCAGAGGGTCGGAATGCTGAAAACAAACTGACTTGAGGTAGCACTGAAGCTTCTGCATGTGCATGCTGGCAAGAGAGACCACTGAAACAGAACAGACCATGAATCTCAGGGCTCGAAGAAACTCTCTGACTGGAACAGCAGGCAGAGGAAGAAGAGACTAAAGAAAGTTGTCAAGGACAGAATTTTTTGAGGTGGCAGAGAGGCCAACGCTGACATTGTCTGAATTCCGCAACCCAGATACACATGATCCTGAGAGGGAGTCAGGACAGGCTTTCGAAAGTGGATAGTGAACCTCAGACTCTGCAGGACAGACATGGTGAAATTCCAGATAAAGTAACAGCCAACCAGGAGAATGCGCCCAAGGCAACAGGTTGTCTAGATAAGATAAAATCTGAATGCCTTAAAGTCTGCAAAAGGCAAACACAGGAGTTAGACATTTTGTGAATACCCTTGGGGCATTAGAGAGACCAAAGGGCAAAGCAGAGAAGTGAAAATGAGAGGAAGAAACACAAAAATGAAAACTTCCACAAAACATGGTAAACAGGAACATGAAGGTAGGCATCCTTAAGATCCAAGGACAACAGAAAAGCCTGGGGTAGTACGAGAGGAAACAGGCTTTGAAGAGGAAGCATCCTTAAAGAAGGAGCCTTGAGAAAGGTGTTAAGCAAGGAGAGATCCAGAATAGGTCTCCAAGTGCCCTCTTATCGAGGGATGAGGAGCATCCTGGAGTAAAATCTTTTCCTACTTGTGAAGTAGGGACAGGTGGTATAGTTCCCTAGTCGATCAGGGACTCAAGGATCTCTGAGAAATGAGGAAATTGTTCCAGAGGAGGTTGGGAAATCCCTGAAAAAGGAGGGGCAGACTTCCACACCATGGAATAACCCTAATGGATAATATACAGAACCCAAGAATCTGAGGTGATGATAAGGCAGTTTCAAAGAAAGAGGGAGAGCAGAAGGGACAAAGGAACCTAGCTGAGGGGTGGGGGGGAGGCAAGATGTCAAACAGAAGCAGGTTTGTCAAATAAATGAGGCTTCTGAGCCACAGAAGCCTGAGAAGACTTAGCAGGAAGAGCTTGTCTACCACCCTTCCTGTCTCTACTGGCCTGATGAAGCTGCCTGTGAACAAAAGCAAACCTAGTAGGATAGCTCCTCTGGAACTTAGAGATAGGGGACACACAAAAACATTTATGATCCTGCAAAACTTTGCCTTTTTCATGAAGAGACTTAAATCTATTAGCAGTAGCAACAGTCCCAAGGAGATTTTTATTATCCGAAGTGGCATCCAGCAACTTGGCCTTAATGTCTTTAAGTAAAGATGCAAGCAAAGCCAAAAATAACATCTCATGACAGAACCAAAGACAGCAGCTCTGCAAGATGCATCAGCAGCATCACAGCTAAACTTGAAAGAGTGAGGAAGAACTCAAAATAACAGAGCATAAGATTTTGCTTTACAATCAGGGAGGTTGGAAATAACCCGACAAGCCCGGGAAATCAAGGCCAGAACATATCTGGTCATGTGGGTCTGGGTAACTGATGGCTCAAAAGACCAAAGTAGAAGCAGTATAAACCTTCTTACCAATTCTCTCCATGGTCCTACTATCCTTATCTGAAGGCAGAAGCTCGGAATAGGACAAAAGTACATAAGGCTTGTCAAAGTAGACTGATACCACAGCAGGGTTAGCAGAAGAACACTTAAGAATTGGCAATCCTCAGAAACCTTACAGAAACAAAAGTTATGTATTCACCATAATGATGGATCTGTGTTGTCCATTTTCATTCTTCCTCAACAGATGGGTCTCAGATCCAGCTCGGCCACTTTCACTAGATTCACAGATCCAACTCTCGAGCTCCTCCCTTACTCATTATACCCCACCAGCCTAACATACTTCAGATAGAGTTTGTTGCTCCCAAAAAACAATAGTTTATTCTATATAGAATCTATTGAGAAGAAACAGCAGAAAGAAAACTGGAGCTCAAACAACGAACAACGGGTGCCCAAGACAAATCCTTAGTTGTCCTCCAGGAAGAAAAGGAAGGAGGTTAGGAGAGTGGGAAGCTGAGGAGGAATGAAAATGGACAAAGCAGCTCCATTATTATAGTGAGTACATACATTTTGTGTCTGATGTTGTCATTTTCATTCATTTCTCAACTGATGGGGCAGAGTCACCAGCTAGATGGACTGTGGGTGGTCATCATAGAAGGATATTTTGGAGTACTGAAGAGCCAAAGGCAGCCTTGTTTTTAGAAAGCAAGTCAATTTGTAATGAGCTATAAAGGTATGAGCATTAGACCAAGAGGCAGCAGAACAAATGTCAACTATTGAAGCTCTTGATCAAAAAGGAACAAGGGAACCTAGCCGAGCGGTTCAATGCACAGCTCGCCACAGACCTTGTTGAATGTGCTCTAGGCAGGTTATGCAAAGACAAACATCTCTGTTTATATACAAAGTATATGCAATCAACCATTTGATACTGCGGTGGTGGTGCTGCGGTAGCGTTGTCGCCTCACAGTTAGATGTTGCCCGTTCCATTCTCAGTTAGAGCGTCTTCTGTGTGGCGACATGCGTGAATGGGCATTCCTTCGTTGAAGGTTGTGCATTAGGCCCGGCAAGCCAGCATTTAAAAATCTACTGCCAATCATTAGCGGACCGGAGTTCCGCTGTGGCAACCCCTAACCGGGAAAAGCCGAAAGACACAAACAAACAAATATGCAATCAACCATTTGTCTAAAGTCACTTTGGAAAGTGCCATGCCCAACAAGCCAAATCTGTTGTGAGAAAAGGAGACAAGCAATTGGTCAGATTTTCTGAAATCTTTGGTTCGATGGAGATAAAAACAAAGCTGCCTATGTACGTCCAAAACATGCAGCATATATTCACATTTACTGGAAAGGTTTGGGAAGAAAACTGGGAGTTGATGATCTGATTAATGTTGGACTCAGAAGCTAGCATACGTGAAAAGGATGGGTTAGTATGTAAAGACACCGTTTTTATGAAAGATCAGGTATGGAGGCTTGGGAGAAAGGGCATGGAGTTTAGATACTCATCTAGTTGATGTAATAGCAACTAAGAAAC
This sequence comes from Protopterus annectens, assembly GCF_019279795.1. NCBI lineage: Eukaryota > Metazoa > Chordata > Ceratodontiformes > Protopteridae > Protopterus > Protopterus annectens. Next base: position 485,323,341 of record NC_056746.1, on the reverse strand, counting down.
ATAAGATAAAAATTTTAGGTATGATTTGGCAGAAGGTTCAAATGGACATTGAGTCAAACTTTGAAGCAAGACAGACAAGTCTTAAGGAGCAGTAGGGTCCTTGATTTGGGGGTCTAAGTAAAAAGTGTCTTTCAGAAAGATCTTGCACAACTTAGAAGAAGTCAAAGAAACATAGTTTTTACAAGAATGAAAATGGGAAATAGCAGTCAGCTGGACTTTGACAACAGAAAAACTATGCCAGTCTTGGAAAAGGGATGCAAAAAATCTGGGACTATGAAAACTGGGGCAGGAAAGGGATCCATATCTCTCTGGAGGACCCAAATAGAAAATCATTTCCATTTACTTCTGTAAACCTTCCTAGTGGAAGCCTTTGGAGAGGACAAAAGGATATATTGGACCGGGAAGAAAGCCTGGGCTGTCTAGCCATCATTGGAACTAGAGTATCCTTACTGCCCCAGCTTGAGGTCATTATGTCCAGATGAGCTAATCCCAACAGATCAGACAGAAGGTCTGGACTGGGGTCCAGTATGCAGGGCGGATACAGAAGATCAGGCCACAGAAAGGGAAACTCAGCTGTTTAACTGGTAGACTTTCTGTAAACACTTGGGTAGCAGAGATAATGGGGATAAGCATAGAGAAGGCTGGGCAGTTAATTGTAAACTAGAGCACCTCTCAGCAACTCTGCCCGAGGAGGGATCATGGCAAAGAACCTATTGCACTTGTTGAGGGGGGGAAGCAAAGAGATTGCAACATGGCTATGACATTGAGAGGCCACTTGTGAGGCATCAGAATGGACCTGCCTAGTTTGTCTGCAAGCACACTGGATTTCCCTGGTATATGTGTTGCAATAAGAAAGTGACTGGAAGAAATCACCCCTTGCCACACTTAGTTGATGTACCAGACCACAGACATATTTATTTATTTTATTTTATTTTATTTTATATTTGCTAACCGGGTAGAATCCGGCTAGGCAAGTAGCCCGTTTTAAGCAGAGACCCGAGGAGAAAATCTCCATAACAATAGTACATAAAGATTACAAAAATTTTTAAAAAGATTTACAAACAATATACAAAAACTTTGACAGTTGCCAATAAATAGAAGTTATGTTCTTACCATAACGTTCCATGTTAGTTGTCTTCTTCTCGCCTTCTTTCTTGCTGGATGGGTTCGGAGCGGACCTCGGCTCCGACTCGGCCACTCTAAAAGCTCGAGAGTTGGTTCCACCGGCTCGAGGCTGCCCCTATATCCCACAATGCTAGGCGTGAATTACCTCAGATCTCGTTTGTGAGCTAGGCCCAGCTAAAAATACAACCAGAAAAAACTGGAAAGGGAGTCCACCTCTATAAACAAAGGGAAAGAGGAAAGGTGACCTAAAGCCTGATCCAGGAAAATATGCACCGTAGAGCATATAGCTATAGCAAAGAGGTGGTAGAAAGAGAGGTCATAATCAAACTCCTCCAGGTCTGTCCAGGCCAGGGGGAAGGAGGGTGGGACGCAAGAAAGAAGGCGAGAAGAAGACAACTAACATGGAACGTTATGGTAAGAACATAACTTCTATATGTTAAGTTGTCTATCTCGCCTTCATTCTTGCTGGATGGGACCGCATCCCTAGCACCTTGTCCCGGGTGGCCTAACAGAACAGACTCTTGAGAACAGTGGTACCAAAGTTAGCTCTATGCCTAGAAGCTAAATCCAACTTATAATGTGAAATGAAAGTGTGAGGAGTAGCCCAAGTAGCCGCTGCACAAATGGTGTCAATAGGCAGTCTGTCTTGGAAGGCTATAGAAGTAGCCAAAGCTCTGGTGGAGTGGGCTTTAGGTTTGTTAGGCAGCTTTTGGTGTCTAATTTCATAAACAATTGAAATCAGAGATGTTAGCCATCTAGATAGCGATACCTTGGAAACAGCAAGTCCCTTTCTGCCTATGGCATAAGAGACAAACAGCTGGTCAGTTTTTCTGAATTGTTTGGTCCTATCCAAATAGTACCTTAACTGACGATGAACATCTAGCCAATGCAGTTTTTGTTCAGACCTATTAGAATATTCTGGAAAAAACACCGGAAGGTCAATGCTTTGATTAAGGTTAGAAGCAGAGGCTACCTTAGGTAAAAAGGACGGGTTGGTTCGTAAAGATACCCTGTCTTTGTGGAACAACAAATATGGTGGTCGACAGCTGAGTGCATGAAGTTCTGAAACTCTTCTAGCTGAAGTAATAGCTACCAGAAAGAGAGTTTTCCATGATAGCAATTTTAAAGAACAGGAGGCTGCAGGTTCGAAAGGGGGGAGAATCAAAGAACTGAGAACTAAATTAAGGTCCCAAGGAGAAGGAGGATTTCTTATAGGAGGTCTGAGTAGAAAAACTCCCTTCAAAAAGACTTTGCAAAGCTTGTGGGACATTATGGCAGACTCTGAAATGCCCACATGAAAGTTAGATATAGCTGCCACTTGAACTTTGAGAGTAGAAGGAGATGAACCTGCATGAAAGAGTTCAGCTAGAAAATCAAGAACTATATGGATGGGAGCAGTGAAAGGATCCAAGTCCCTTCCTTGAGCCCAATAGGCAAAACGTTTCCACTTACTCAGATAAATCTTTCGAGTGGAAGATTTGTGGGAAGCTATCAAAATATCTCGAACAGAGTGAGATATTCGAGGAAGCCTGGCTAAGGTTGGAACTGGAGGAACCAAGCAGTGAGGTTCAGAGAGGGGAGGGAGCGATGTAACTGACCCGACTGGTGGATCAAAAGATCTGGAACTAGGTCCAGATGCCAAGGTTGCTCCAACAGAAATTGATGTAGAAAGGGGAACCAAACTTGTCGAGGCCAGTAAGGAGCAATGAGGATCAATGAGGCCTTCTGAGCGATAGCTTTCTGTATCACTTGAGAGATTAGTGGGAAGGGAGGAAATGCGTACAGAAGTCCCCGGGGCCAAACTTGGACTAGAGCGTCTTTGCTGGGCTGGTCTGGTAACGGGAATAGTGTGAAATAATCTCTGCACTTGCTGTTTTGGGGAGTAGCAAAAAGGTCGCAGCAAGGCTGACCCCACTTGAGAAAAATTTCTCTCACAACAGAGTCTTTCAGAGACCACTCGTGAGGCATGAGGATAGCTCTGCTCAACTTGTCCGCGATTTGATTGGACCTCCCGGGGATGTGCGTTGCTATCAGAAACCGCTGAGAAGAAATCGCCCATTGCCACAGTCTGAGTGCTTCTCGACATAGGGGATAGGACCTGGTTCCGCCTTGTTTGTTGATATACCACACTACAGACATATTGTCCGTCTGGATTGCTATCGTTCCCAAGGGAAGAGAGTCTTGAAGGGCTTGCAACGCTAGAAGCACTGCTCTCATCTCTAGAACATTTATGTGCAAGTGGCATTCGTCTGGTTGCCATGTGCCCTGGACAGTTCTGCCCTGATAATGCCCCCCCCCCCCCGATCAGGGAGGCGTCCGTTGTGAGAGTAGCAACTGGAGGGGGAGGAAAAAAGGGTCTTCCCTATAAGAGCTGAGGGAAGACATCCACCACAGAAGATGATTTTGCATGTTTGCGTAATCATAATGGTGTGGGACATCGGAAGTTGCTGGTATGACCATTGTGTGAAGAGCATCCATTGAAGGATTCTCATATGGAATCTGGCTAATGGAAGCAGAGGAATGGCAGCCGCCATAATCCCCAATACTTTTAGAACTAACCTGGCTTTGACTCTGTTGCTGCTGAAAAGGAGCGAGACCAGTTTGTGTATGTCTGTTATTCTTTGATCTGTTAGCCTCGCAGACATGTTGACTGTGTCTAGATTTGCGCCTATGAAGGTAATAGTACGACAAGGCGACAAAACAGACTTTTCGCAATTTATTGAAATGCCTAAGTTTTGACAAATGCGAAAGGTGTAGTCTCTGGCCATTAGAAGAAGATGCTTGGTGGGAGCTGTGAGGAGCCAGTCGTCCAAATATGGAAACACCTGGAATCCTTGACGTCTCAGGTGAGAAGCTACCACTGCCATGCATTTGGTAAACACCGGGGCAGTGGTGAGACCAAAGGGCAGGGCCCTGAATTGAAAATGACTGGTTCCCAGCCTGAAGCGGAGGAATCTTCTGGAGCGTCTGTTCATTTTTATGTGATAGTACGCATCCTGAAGGTCTATAGAGCACATCCAGTTTTCCTTTCCCAATAGGGGAAGGATGGACTGTAGCGTGACCATCCGAAATCTTGTTTTCTTGACCGACTTGTTCAAGACACTGAGATCCAAAATTGGTCTCCAGTCCCCAGTTTTCTTTGGAACTAAAAAGAACCTGGAGTAGATTCCGGATCCTTGCTGGTCTGCTGGAACTGTCTGAATTGCTCTTTTTGCAAGCAGCTTTGAAATTTCCAAAGCTGCAAGATCCCTTTGAGCGGGTGGAACATCTGGAAGGGATTTTTTTGATTGGTTTGGAATGCGAACGAAGGGAATGGAACAGCCTTCGGAAATGATGGACTGTACCCACTTGTCGAGTTAGGGATAGCCAGGCTTCTGGGTACAGTGACAATCTTCCCCCGACTGCCTCCAAAGGTGGACAGTCGGGCAACACCTCAGGGATGCTGAAAGGGCTTATCGGAAAAGGTTTCTCGATTGCCCTGGTTCTGCGGACCCCCTCTGCCTCTGGGGCGACGTCTACCATTATTGTTCCCTCCTCTGCCTCTGGAGGGGAACAGACTCTGTGCGTCAGGCAAATTCCCTTGAGATTGTTTGCGGAACCACATTTTCCCACTTTTCTGACCTTTGGGGTAAGGTCTAGAAGGAGTAGAAAAACGGACTCCGACGGCAGACAGAGTTTTGCCATCCGTCTCGCACCTAGTCAAGGTTTCTTTCACTTGAGGACCAAAGAGAGATGATCCATCAAACGGGGAATTAGTGAAAGACGTTTTAAAGGGGTCCGCAAAATTACATAGTCGCATCCAGGCATGCCGGCGTAAGGCGACACCTGTCCCTGTGGCTCTACTCGCTCCATCAGCCGCATATGAAAGAAGGTGCATGGAGGAGTTAGCTATCGAATTCAGGGTAGTCAGCTGGGTGTTCATTTTGTCCTGAAAATCTGCAGCTGTAGGATCCTTCAACATCTCACTCGCTTCCTTGATCAAGTCTCTCTGGAGACGGGTGAAATGGCATAGATAGTTCAGCGAACGCATTGCAAAGGTCGCTGACGAAAACATCCGCTTCCCATACCTGTCCATAGACCTAGAGTCTTTGTTAGGGGGATGAACAGGCACTGAAGGATCAGCTAGTTCCTTCTTGGTGGCAGCAGCTACCACCATAGCATCCACATTAACACCTTTGGTCAGAAATTGTTTGTCAGTTGGTGCTGTTATAAATTTAGAAGGTCTCCTGGGGGTAGGGTCCACTGAGTCAGGAGCCGTCCAGGCTTTTTTTGCCACCACCTGCATGAGGGGATCAAAGTGGGGGGACACCCAGGAGGTGGAAGGGCAAGAGCCAAACGCCTCAAGATACACAGATTCATCCTCCGAAGGGTTAAGGGCTGGCCAATTTCCCCTCTGTTTCAGGATCTCTAGAATGTCCGCAAAGGAGACATCTTCAGAAGGGGAATGGGGGGAACCCTCGGAATCCTCTAAATCTGTGTCAGAGGTGACAGACTCAGGTGAGTCTATGTGCTTCCTCTTACACTTTCTCTTCCTAGGGGGCTCCCCTGCCAATTCAGGGGAGGCCTCGGAAGAGGATGAGATCCCCACAGGGGATTCTTGAGGAGCTGGCTCTCGGCGGTCTGGGATGAGGGAGTGAGTAGACATAACCTGAGGCACCGAAGAGGGAGGGACAGACGGAGCCGACTGTGGAGTTGAACAAGGTTCCAACACACTCCGCATGACCTCGAACGCACCCCTGTCAGGCAGAGCCAAAGGTCCCTGCTCCGAGAAGCTGAGAACCTCCCTCGGCACCGACAGAGATGGCTCCGAGGCCGATGTCGGAGCCGAACTCACCAGCGCCGAAGCACCGAGAGGGAGAGGGGGGTCGGACAAGGGTCCGATGCCACTCACCCCCTCGGAGCCGACAAGGGAAGTCCGGCGCCGAGATTCTTCAAAAGAAGAAATCGGAGCCGACGACGGAGCCGAAAACAAATGTATCGGCTCCAACGCTACCACAGTCTCGGTTCCGAGACGCCCCGGCTCCGAGCTCAAAGGAGTCGGAGGAGGAATATTTAAAGGGATAGGTAGAGGCATCGACTGATGAGTCGGGCTCTGAAGCATTTGGGCCAGTGCCTTGGACTTTAGAAGTCGACTCACTACCCTCTGGAGGTCATGATCCGAGAGCCTCGATGACCTGGAGGAGTGAGATCTGTGTCTCCGTTCAGACAGCAAGGGAGACGCTGGAGCCGAATGAACGGAGCCAAGGGATGGTGACCTCGACCTCTTTCTAGATGTCGGCTCCGATGGTCTGATCGGAGCCGACCCAGGAATCTCCAATACCTCGGCTCCAGCCGGAGCCGAGGGAACCACAGAAGCTGCAGTCAAGGACTCATCGGCTCCAGCCGGAGCCGATGCAGTAGCAGACTTCGAAGCCTTAGGCCTCGACTCAGAAGCTGGAGTCGAGGTCTTAGAAGTCTTGGAAGGTTTTCCCGATGTAGCAGATAGGGAACCTTCAGGCTTAAGCAAACCCCTTAGTATGAGTTTGTTTTTTCTTTCCTGCAGGACTCTAGGGCTGAAGCCATGGCATACAGCACAAGAGTCCTGCAGGTGTAAAGGTCCCAGGCAGTACACACAAGAAGTGTGACCGTCTGTCAGAGACATTTTCTGACAGCACGAGTCACACTTCTTGAAGCCTGAGACCTTTGAATCCTTGGACATTTTCAAGGAACCGAAGTGTAACCACACACAAAAACACACACACACCGATTACACTGTCAGAAAAATTAAGTTAAATTACTTTAAAACAAAACTTCTGAAAAGTTAAGTAAAGTTATAAGTATAAACCCCTACCAAAAACACATACACACTGTAAGGGATGGAAGGGCCCGATGGCCTAAGGAAAGAACTTATTAGTTCTTGAAGAAGGGGCTGAATGAGGGTAGAAAGGATAAATTATCCACTACACTGAAGGTAAAAGGGAAAAACTAAGCAAAAGGAAGTTTAAACAGTTATTAGACTAATCTAATTAAAACTGACCTGGAGCCGGTAGAAAAACACCTCGATCGCTGTAGCGGCAAACGAGATCTGAGGTAATTCACGCCTAGCATTGTGGGATATAGGGGCAGAGATCTGAGGTAATTCACGCCTAGCATTGTGGGATATAGGGGCAGCCTCGAGCCGGTGGAACCAACTCTCGAGCTTTTAGAGTGGCCGAGTCGGAGCTGAGGTCGGCTCCGAACCCATCCAGCAAGAATGAAGGCGAGATAGACAACTTAACATTCACAATTTACAAAAACGGGAATGTAAAACAGAAAACATTACATTTCCTAAGCCTTACTACAGACAGTAATATGAAACTCATTAGATATACAAGTAAAAAACATTGTGGTATTTTTGTTTGGTAGAAGTAAGACAAGAAGACAGCAGAATAGAAAACATTTGATTGAAGGCATGAGAAACTAGCCAGTATAACAGGAGCATAGCCATTGCTGAGTAAGGTATTCCTTTAGGAGTTTTTTGAAGCTATGACAATCTGTGTTTTTTTAAGATATTCTGGGGTAATAGGTTCCACTTTTTGGCTACTTTGAAGGAGAAGAGAGAGTCACCAAAGTAATTATGGGACTTTGTTACCTTGAGTATAAATTTATCGGATGATCTATGGGTCCTGGGGTTGGTATATAGTTGCACTAGGTTGGAGAGTGCAGGGCAGTTTTCAGGTTTGTGGATGATGGAGTGGGCAGTGGTGAGCCGATTGAGCAACAACAGACTGGGAAATTCAAGCCAGTGTAATTCTGAAGAGCAAGGCAAGGATGGATCCTGTTGTTACAGCAGGGATCAAGTAGATGTAAATCAGACTTGCGCAGGTTAATGAAAAGAAACAGTAGAGAAGAGTAGATAGGAGGTGGGATCTGGTTGTGGCTAGTCTGGCATTTTGAGTAAGTAAGGTAAAGTATGGCCCTATATAGAGCACCAAGTTTGATGTGAACTTTCTTAATTGTGAGTGATATGTGTTTATTGAATGTTAGGTTCTTGTCTATTGTGACACCAAGTAGTTTTGTTTGGTTAACTGGTTCTATTATAGTACCATTAGTGGAGTAGATAGAGAGAGGAGGTGGATTTGCTTTGGATTTCCTGTTCGAGAAGATTACTTTTGTTTTGTTTGGGTTTAGGATGAACTGAAGTTCATTTAGGTAATTTTCAATATCTAGAAATTACTTTTGCAGTTTATCTTGCAGTTCTTGGGGTGTGGGAGCAGAGCAAATAAGAGTAGCATAGTCAGCATATTGAATGCTAGAAGCAGATTTAGTGGCAGTGTTTAGACTATTTATGAATACAATAAAAAGGAGAGGGGCAAGGATGGAACCCTGAGGAACCCCAACGGAGACTGGGAGGAGTATGGAGAGTTTATTAGCCCATTGAGTTGCCTGTTGTCAATTAGTAAGGTAGCTAAATAACCAGTTGAGAGCTGCATTGAGGTTGAAGGAGGCTAGAGTGTTGAGTAGTAGCTGGTGGGATACCGTATCAAAAGCTTTGGATATATCAAGGAATATAGCAGAGATTAGTTGTCCATTGTTTTTGAGGAGGTTGATGTAGTTAGTGAAACTTATTTGGGCTGTGGAGGTACTGTGTTTTGGATGGAAGCCATGCTGTGAACTAGATAAGAGGTTATTTGTAGTGAGGTGGTCTAGGAGCTGCTTATGGATACATTGAGAGAATGGCAATGGGCTGATAATTAGAGATATCTTTAGATGGGACTCCCTTATGGAGGGGAATGATATGGGATACTTTCCATAGTGGACATATTGTTCTGCGATGGAACAACTGATTAGGATAGATACGGGACAGGCAATGGAGCTTGCAGCAGTTTTTAAGAAGTCATTAAGGAGTTGGTCAGCTGCTAGACAGGTAGGTTTTATTTCTGATAGGAGTTTTTTGATACAAGAGGTTTGTATGGGTTTAAAAAAGTAGTTAAGTTTAGAGTTAGTAGGGTTAGGCACTGTAAGTGGTTGGTTAGATTGGTTATTTAAAAGTGAGGTGATAGCTGTGATGAAATGAGAGTTAAACTGGGTTGCTAAACATTCAGTCCTATTTGTTGTAGATGGTGCAGGGGTAGAGGTTTTGCTAGGATTGAGGAGGTAGTTAATGTTTTGCCAAAAGTTTTGTAGGTTATTTATGTGTTTTTGCTGACATGCTAGAAAACAAGAATGTTTTGTCAGATTATATTTGCTTCTCAGTTAGGTTTCTTAGTTGTTTGCAAGAGGTGAGTTTTTTTGAAGTTTTGGAAGTTTGATAAGCAGTCCAGGCTCTATCCCTTTGTTTAATAAGAGACTTAGCATATTTAGTTATCCAAGTTAGAATTTTGGCTTTGGACCAAATTTTGCTTGTTGGAGCGAGGTTATTAAGGATGTTGAGGAAAGTATCATTAAAATATTGTACAGCTTGGTCTAGAGGTGGAGTGATTTTAGAGGTGAACAGTTGCAGTTTTGAAGTAGGGAATTTAAGATGGTAGGGGAAAATATTGTCTGACTGTATCATAGTTCTCAGAGGGGAGAGCTTCTTGAAAGGCTTGTAATGTTAGATGGACAGCTCTCATGTCCAGGACACTGATATGTGAATTGGCCTCGAGGGGACCATATACCTTGGACTGTTCTTCACAATAAATACATCCACCCCCACCCCAGATAGGCAAATGGGAGAGGTAAAATAAAAAGGCAGCCCTGAGAAATTTCATTCAAACTGATCCACCACAGAAGATATTCCTTGCAAATTTGTGTAATCCTGACTGGAGTGCATAAGGGCTGTTGAACAGACCACTGAAATGATAGGGTCCACTGTAGAATCTGCATACGATAGCTGGCAAATGAGACTAGAGTTATTAGTGCTGCTTTCAACCTAAAGCTTACAAAATTAGTTGTGTTGGAGAAGAATGCAAGATCACTTCCTTACCTGGGATCTGAGGGTTTGTACTCCTATTGGAGGTAGAGCTGCTATCTGACTGATCGCGTCTAGATGAGCACCTATGAACTCCAGGTCCTCTGTAGGAATGAGATGTGATTTGTTGTAGTTGACTGTGATGCCCAGATGGTGGCACAACTGGAGCAAGACGTCCCTTTGCTTGGAGAAAGAAATGCCTGGTCGGAGCAGTCAGGAGCCAGTCGTCTAGATACAGAAACACCTGGAATCCTAGCAGTCTTATGTAAGCTGCTATCACTGCCATCTATCAGCTATCGCCTGCTTCTAGAGAAACGTCCGGTGAAGGATGGCCAGCCAAAAAATTTGTTCGAGATTTCTTGGCTGCCTTCTTACTTAATGGTACCTCCAAGTTAGAAGACTCTGCTATGCTATCCTGGGCTAACAGTTTAAGCCTCTGGTTCTTGAGACAGATGGTCAGGGAAGATAATCGGCTTCTAAGAGTCTTGGGTACAAACACTTTACAAATGCTACAGGATGTGTGGTTGTGGGAAGGCACCCAGACAAGAAGAGACACTGTGATCATCCTTATGGGGAATCTGCTTCCCACACTGACATTTTCCCTTCTTGGATGACATGAACACTAGATAACAAAACCAGAGCACTTATCTGATGGCTAAAGTATTCAGCACAGCAAAGGGAGTTCAGTCCAAAGAGTGATGATGGCATTCACACTCGGAGCAAAGAAGTTCTTTGCAGCTGTGTCCGAACATCACCTTTATGCCCTATGTCCTGAACAGGGAGCATAAGTGTGACATATGGTGCATACAGAATCCAAAGGCTTTGGTACACTGGCCAGACATTGGGCTATCCTTGGCAGGAGAGCCCTACAGTGAAGAATACTGCAACAGTGATAGAGGACACCTAGTTCTGTTATTCACCTGTGTCTACAGTAGCAAGATGAATGTTTTTTTTTTTTTTATCTTAAACTTGAGAAATGTGCTTGACATTTGTTCTCAAAAGTATTTTACCAGCATAATATAAAAAAAGTACAATAATCTGTTCTTTAATTTGCATTGCTATGCACATTGCCTTCTTACATTAACATTTTCCCACTTTTGCTGCATCGCTACCCTTGCTTTCCTATAGTGTAGTATACTAAAACTTCATCAAAACCATAATTTCTGAGTACACCACCAGTACTTCTATGTGCTGTGTCTACGACAAACACTATTTTATATAAAACTATTGCACTTACAGAAAAATGCCTCTTACAAGAGAATCATTACACAAAAATGTGGTCAACTTTTAGGGTTGCCACCTTTTTAGATGCCCAGAGTAGGACTTTCTTACTGAAATATGACATTTTGCAGAACAAATATGCCTTCAATAAAAATACTAGTGGGATGTGCTGGTTGTTTAGTATACACTACGCAATATGATATTAAGATTATTTAAATGTAGTATCACAGTTTTCTTCAACATTCAGAAAGTCAGATAATACTTTTACTTATAAAAAAACAAACGTTGGCCATTTTCATACCCCCCCCATGACAAAACTTCCTAAATTAGTACTGCTCTGCAGAAAGAGGGACAGATGGTAACCCTACTGATTATGTGTACTGATACAATTTCTCTTACTCTCTGCAACAAAGACAGTTGAAAACAGTTTCACAGCACTCCACAGATGTTTATTAGCAGCAGCTGCTGTCCTCCACAAGACTAATTGCCTAGGCAAGATTACAGGCAGTACCAGATAGGAAAAAATACAAATTTCCCCATGCCTGTACTATGTCATGCAGGCAGAAACCAAGTTCTTATGACAAAGCACATGAGAATTTAACTTTACGAACACCATACAGGAACAATATTATACGGAGAAAAGAAACCAAAGTATTATAAAAAAGAAAGCTAAGAGCTGAGTTAAACTGTAGGAATGGGCAGTGTTTTCTTTTAATTACAGTCATCCAGCTGATGTTAAGCACTGAAATAATACAGCCATCAAAAATGGAAGCTACAGAAAACTAGTATTAGTGGCCTATATTTTTTTTTCTTAAAATGCTCTGCTATGTTTTCAGTAACTTCTACTTTATTTCTCTGCTTTCAATGGCGCACCTCTTCTCCTGATGCATCCCTCCCTACTGCATAACTTGGTACACCTAACGCAAGGTAGGGCCACCAAATAATACAGAGTAATTGGAAAGCATGGTAAGCAATGCAGAAGTTCAGGCCCTAAGGTGACAATATTCTGGGTGGATCACTAATAAATGTCCCTGTCTAATTATGTGCATTCCAAATACTGTTTGTAAATCTGTAGTTGTATTTGTCTACATTGTAAATATCTGTTGAAAAATATATGTTATAAATCTGCAATTTATCATTTGATAGACTAAACTGTTGTCCTAATTGTCTTAAAAGGCTGAAAAGGGTCTGGCAATCAAGTCCACCTACCTGGTTATCAAATGTCCATAAATAGATAAGTTTTCCCACCTGCTTCAAAAGCTGGACATATGATGCTTTGTCACACATGGGGGGCTACTGGTGGAAGCATTAACTATGGAGTTAGTGCAGTACAATCTTCTTGGTCAGTTTCTCCCCCTCAAAGGAGCTATTAGTTAGTTGACACTCTCCTACTACTCCCACTGACTTCAGGTCCATTTCTGAATATAGGACATCAGTAGCTCAGACAAACACTCTGATATAAAGCCTGCAGCTGAACAAGCAGCTTAAAATGTAAACAGAATACATCATACTGCTTTTGGAGAATTAACATTTACCCTTGTCTTACTCTCTGCAGCCCTTACCTACACTGTCCGTGCTACTTCAATGACAAAACAGTCACCACCCTCTGAAAAAAAAAAATAACAGATCATAATTAAATGCGACAGTTTCACTTACATGTGAACTGGATGTGGTTTACAAGTGTTGCACACACTGTCATCTCGGCTTACTTCTAGAACAGAGTCTGGAAACCACACAGCAGCCTTGCAGCTTGGGAATCCCAAACAAGACATAAAATAACTGGAAAAAGGAACAGGAAAGCAAAATGCATTATTAACACTGAACTGTCAAAGGGAAACAGTTAGTAAAATGTTCCAGTAACAAAAACAATAAGCACCACTAAAACATAAAATGCAATGAATCAGTCATATTTACTGTAAATCACTCCATGTTCTAGAATTGGTACTATAATTAAAATTCTAAACACATGACTTCTGGCTATTTAGGCTCAAGAATTTTTCAGTACTAGGTCAGAACTCTCAACAACAGCAATCTTACACTACAAATATTCTAAATGATGGATTATTAGAAAACTACATTCTGACCAGACAGCTACTGTGTCCTTACAAAACAGGAACACTGCAGTGCTTGATCCCCTTACCATCCAAGATATCTAAACCATTTTGTAACCAGTGGATTTTGTACTTTCCATGCTTCAGTCTTTCCCCAATTATCTCCATGGAGGCAGCTATTCAAGGAAGAACAAAGTTGCACAATAAAGTTTTATCCTTGTCGAAGAAAGTTGCCATGCTGGTTTGCCAAGCAGCACTTCGGGGGGTGTGTGTGTGTGTGTGTGTGTGTGTGTGTGTGTGTGTAGGTGTGTGTGTGTGTCAGGCATTTAGGAGAGCATTGTGTCTTATCCTTTTATTGTAGACTCATACAATACGCAGATGACTCAACCATCATCTGCTCAGTCCAGTCCCTACCCAAACTGCAAAAAGTTACACAGGAAGCCTTTTCCTCTGTTGAAACTTGGTTATCCGATGCCCAATTTATACTCAACCCAAACAAAACTAAACTACTCATCTTCCAACCCACCAAACATACTCAAAACAACTCTCACTTTAACATCACGGCAAAAGACAACACCACTATATACCCAAATTAACACACCAAATTGCTAGGAGTGGAAACAGACAAACTAAAATTTGACATTCACATATCCATGACCATAAAAAAAGTCCACAAAAAACTAGGAGCGTTATACAGAAATAAGCAACTTCTCACCAAAGCAGCAAAGATTTCAATAGCCAATTCCCACCTTATCTCCACCCTACTTTACGTCTCTCCAATATATACCAACCTAAGGCAATGCGATCTAAACAAGTTAGAGACCTGCTACAACAAAATCGCCAAATTCGCCACAGGGGCATCCTACCATAGTCATCACGGTCTCTTACTTGCTGAACTGGGCTGGCTTGAACTCCCTCACCTCCTTCAATGGTATCAACTCTCACTCGCCTACAAACTAGTAAACCATCCACTAAATGTCCCATCCCTCCAGAATCTACTCCAACCCTATCGCACCACCAGACCACTAAGATCCAGGAACAAAAATCACTTGCAGATCACTAAAGCCAATAACTCTGCTGGTGAAGCACTATTCTCTTGCACCATAGCCAAATTATGGAACTCCCTCCCACCCACAATTACCTCTGTACCATCATGCACCCACTTCAAAACTTTACTAAAAGGGCACCTAAAAACATGCTGGCTATGCCCTTGCAACTCCCACTGTAATATCATCCACCCCATCTAACCACTACCTTTCTTTCCACCCCACTAACTACCTTGATTATAGCAAGCTCAGATGCTCATGAGCCTAGTACTTATTATACAGCAGGAACTTCTTATTGTAACATTTGTTAATGTCTGTTATGTACTTCGCAGATAAAGATTTAGTTGTCTACTGATGTACTATGTTCTTCATCTGTAAATATGTTTGTAAGTAATTGCAATGTTAATCAAATTGCTAATCGCTATGTAATCCAATGTAACTACTGTCGGTTTATTTTAACGGTGGAGCTTTTCTCCCCGGGCCTCTGCTGAAAATGGACCTACGTCCAGTCGGTCAACAAATGTAAATAAATAAATAAAATAATACTGAGTAAAGATTACTGATTGCATATAAGGAATATGACATTGGTAACAAAAAATTAACAAGACCCATCACATTAGTGATCTTGCAAACAAGCACTAAAGGGGTATTGGGTAGGAAATCCCATGAATCTGCTGCAACTAAGAGCCTCTAAGACCCAGCATTATGATTAGTAGCACAAAGATTTTCTTGCAAATTAATGTGCTTTACTGATTTTTTCCAGGAACAATAAATATACACAAGGTGCTACAATAGTGCACTAAAATGAGACTATTCCACAAGGGCAGCAAAAGTAATAAAATCATTGTGCCCAGTCAATCTGATGAAATGCACTGTGGTCAGCTGTTATGCCCACTTCCTCAACTCTCCCTTCCACTTATTGCCCCCTCCCCCAAAATGCATTAAGTTCAACAAAGACTAAATGTAAATTGGTGCAGTACAAAACAAAGGTTGGCTTCAGGAAGCACCCACTTGATTGACTTACTAGCTTTTTTCATTAAATCTCAATCCTAAAAGCTCAAACCTAACAAATATAACTTACTCCAAAACTGTGTGAACTCAGACATGTTAACATTAAAGTGCAGGGGACAAAGTCCCCAAAATGGGGTGTGGGAGATATGCCCCATTTGAAATATATTATTAGGCTCAAGCCTATTTTATGGAAAGAGGTCACAGTATTGGAGTTCATTGAAAAGTAACTCAGTTGAGCTTACTGCAAACCATTTAGCAATTCAAAGACAAATGATTCACTGTTAGCTATTGCATCCACTTTGCAGTTTTGGGAGTAGCTTAATGTTTCCATCATTGCCACAAAATAATTTGTTCTAATAAGGCCATGTCATCTGCTTCTTTACAGTCCTTGGCAATTCTAAGTTAAAAGATTCCAAAAGAGACAAGCCTCCTGTACAAATACAGCTGTGTGAATACTTGTTTGTGGCAGCAGACATTTGAACAACAGGATCACTGCTGCATTATCATTCTTTATCCATAGGAAATTACTGAAGGCAGATGTTCACACTTCTTGTCTGACTTCCATGGCTTTTGTGGACCTCCTCAGAACACAGCTAGATTACTCCATCTGCCCAAGATGTCAGACTAACACACATCTCAAAGAAGCAAAAAGCCCTTGCCATTTTTCAAGTTTTTCTTTTTCTTTTTTTTTTTTAAAAACGTACCAGTAATTGTACCCTGTCTGGGCACATACCAATTCTCAAGGACCTATGCCTACTAGTTCATGGCTATGGAGTTCCCAAATGAGATGGACTGGCAAGAGAGGAACCCTAGTCTCCTCTTCAGAGTAATGATGACTATCATCTTTGGCTGCATATTTCCCTCCCTCCCTCTCTCTCTCTCCTCCTTGTTTTTTTCCTTCCCTCTGGCATGTGTAGTGAAATGCTATCTTCCACTCCCCCCCCCCCCTTCATTTAGGGAAGTGAAAGAATGGAAGGGAAATGAGGGCTGAAGGGAAGAAGACTATGCTGCTGTTGTGGTCCTGCTACTCAAGCATCTATGATTTTAGCTATTATGGTCACAAGAATCTAACATGTTCATTGCATGGATCACAGCTGCGATATGATTATTTATCGATATGAGCAGTGCTAAAGAACTCTGGCAGCTAGTGCAGAGGATTAATGCTCTAAGCTGTTAATGAGCGGCTTCCTATAGTCCAGGGTATGGGGTTCTATTCTTTTTGTAAATGGATAAGAAAATGAGTATTACATGGGATGAAAGGGGAAAAGAATGGATAGGGGTGAGGAAGAGTGCCTATCTCTGCCAAAATAATTAATAATAGAGATATCCTGTGCTGTGCCAATGGTTTAGTATATTTGAAAGACTATGAACTAAGTTTACAGTTTGTTTTATATAAACTTTGCGTCTCTTGTGCCCCATAATACTCAACTAAATATCTACAGTCTGTCCTCCCATTGCTTACACCTTTTTCTCCATATCCAGTTTTCATCCTAGAGATTTGCGGCACTGAAGGCAATTTACTCTACAATTCTTTATACTTGAACTTAAATAACATTAATCAGCTCTGTATATAACTTGAGCAATTATGTTACACAGCAAGCCTTTTCCTAATGTTTCAACACACACACAAACACACGTGTATTTACTTACCCTTAACACAGCGAAACATAAAGGAACGCTCCCTCACATTATATTGCTTTTACAGCTTATTCCTAATATTTTTAGTAGCTCATATTCTAGCTATAACTTAGACTTCTGTAGCGATTTCATGAGTCCATCATTTTCATTTCTCTTCCAAATTGTTACTCAATATAAAGTTTAACATTTCACTGTTTTCTATTACTCAGGATACATTATTTGATATGAAAGTGTTCTGTTGTTTTTGCTTCTATTTTACATAGCATTTTCCGCATATCCAGAACACTGTAAAAGCCCCATGCTCAACTTCCATCTTATCTCAAAGGAAGTACTACCTCAACCCATCTTCTAATCTAGGACTCAGTCCATCATTGTATTAATACTTCCACCCTCTCAACCTCCACTGCTTATTTCACTGACATACTATTCATTAAAGAGATTAAATAATTTGTAAGAAACAGAGACACTAAATTCACAAATAGTAACTCTAAAGTATCTATATTTTCTTGGCCAATTAACAGTTTTTGCAGACATTTGTTTCGATTATCTTTAAATATAAATATTTAACAAAGTAAATATTAGGTTTTGCTCCTGCCAACCCTGCAAAATGCAACTATCTACTTCAGTTGACCTACAAAATGAATAAGAAAAAATGAACAGAAAACAAATATTTAAAGGTAACCCTTTCTTACTATGTGTTTACTCCAGATTTAACATAATGCTTCATCACATGCTAACAGACTTCGTGACCTACATTCTCATACGGTTAACTCTTACCATATGCTTCTACACTGAATGATATTAAATTACAGTGAAAGTTATAGAAACTATTTTTTTTTCAAAACTTCAGAAGTCCATAGTGTAATTAGCACAACTTCTTAAATTTTATAACAAAACTCAAATCAAGGTTAATATAAAAATTCTACCAAAGGAACTAAAAAAACATCATCAGGAGTACAAAGGCATTCCATGAACGTACGACTAGTATAACAAACTAAAGATAATTATAAATCTTTGAGTTATGTTAGGGGAACTAAGGAATAACACCAGATATCACTTAGAAAGTACAATTAGATGGCCTACATATCACTGTTGCAGCATTCCATACAATAGGGATATCCTGCCGAGGACAGATGTACTTATGGCCAGCATA
Source organism: Protopterus annectens (assembly GCF_019279795.1). NCBI lineage: Eukaryota > Metazoa > Chordata > Ceratodontiformes > Protopteridae > Protopterus > Protopterus annectens. The sequence goes on along the minus strand of NC_056746.1, from coordinate 485,305,185 downwards.
CCAAAGCCTTGGGTCTTTCCAGGTGTCTTATGTCATGACATATGTCCTATGTCCGAAGTATAATGTACATAAGTGATTTATTGGCACCAAATCCCAAGAGGTAAACTGCCCCCAGAACAGCAGCATCTAATGAGGAAGAGAGAGATAATGCATGTACATCCAGAAAGAAGAAAAAAGAAGACCCTCACAGCCAGAGGGAAAAGAAAAAAAAACAGGGGTGAAGGGAGAGGGACAGAATGCTGCAACCGTGATTAAGTAGAACATTTACTAAGTTTTCACACAACTGTATTATGTCCTTCCTTAAACATTGTTGCAGTTTTCCTTACAACAGGGAGATACTAGAACTACTGTAAAAGGGAGAAGGAACTGAGGAACCCTGCAAAAACCCACAGAGGATGGACTTGGGAAAACTGGCTCTGGCCCTAGAAATCACATCCAACTTGTAGAGTTTAGTAAACGTTTGCATACAACACCAAACAGCAACTTCCAAAATGGATCTAGCATCAAGACCTTTGAAAAAATCTCTGGAATACGTAATCACCTTAGTAGAATGAGTATGAACATAATTAGGAAGCTACTTGCCCTGAAAAGAATAATAAAAAGAAACGGCTTTAGAAATCCAGCAAGAAAAGGTTTCCTTAGAAACAGCTAAACCCAACATATATGCAAACCTTGTTCTATCTTATTGGGAAAGAAACAAGGTGTTGAACAACTTGATGTGGAAAGACTATATCATACTGTATATGCGTTTTGTAGATGATATTTTTATTCTTTGGAGAGGCAATGACAGTTCCTTAGCGGATTTTATATCATACCTACATACCACCACCTCTTTTCTGAAATTTACTGTTCACAGTTCATGTACACAGGTTGATTTTCTGGATGTCAGGGTATGCTTGACTCAGGAAGGCTTTTCATCTGGTTTATACAGAAAAGAATGTTGGAAAAACACTCTGCTTTCCTATGACAGCATGCATCCACGACACATTTTTTCTAATATAGTGCAGGGGCAAGTAGCCAGGATTTCCAGAATAAGTAAGGAAGATGACATGTTTGAACAAGAGGTTGACACTCTGAAGGAATGTTTTTACACCAGGGGTTACAATAGACAGGTGGTTAATAAAAAGGTGGATGTTAGAAAAAGGCACAGGAAGGATAGGTATAAACCATGGCTAGGGAACACATTGACCCACACAGATGGTGGATACAATAGAATGGTTAATAAAGATTTTAGGCTAATGTTGACTTATGGCAGCAATGTTGGTGATATATGTAAACTCATTCAAGGGAATTGGAACATCTTGACTAGTGATATGAGTTTGAAAAACATCATTGGTGATAAACCTAGTTTTAGTTATAAAAGGAATAGAAATTTGAAGGAACTGTTGTGTAATGATACCAGATCGACCATTAATGCTGGTTTACCCACAAACAAACAGGGTACTTTCCCTTGTGGGTCCTGCAAAGCCTGCAACCATATAGACAAAAGTAGTGTCTTTATACATCCGGTCACAGGAAGGACATTCAATCTGAAAGGGAGAGCCACCTGCAGAACCACTAATGTGGTTTATTTGGCAGAGTGTCATTCCTGCACCAGTTTTTATGTAGGCAAGACTAACTGTATGTTTAAGGTCAGGATCCTACAGCACCTCTCTTCTATTAGGAATGGGGATACGCACAATGCACTATTTAGACATCTGGAAGCCCATCCTTTACATGGTTTTAAATTCAGAGTGATAGTGAATGTGAGATTGAGTAAAAGAGGGGGTGACATTAAACAGCTGACTGAACTAGCTGAATCAAAATGGATTGTTGAACTTATGGCACATAGGAGTCCTGGGCTCAATTAAGTAATTCCCATGAAACCCGCCCTTAAAAATAGGCGGGTTTTTCATTGATTTTTAACTGAATTTCATTGGTTAACATGTATTTTAAATTGTTTGGACTATGTGAGAAGCTTTATCTGATGAAGGGCAGAGGCCCGAAAGCGCTCATCTTTTATGTGTTTGGTGTTTTAAATAAACAGAAGGTGTTTGACTCCAGCAGTGTTCAGTCTTTTGTGACTTTTGGATTTCCAATTTCTTGTGTTGAAAGAAACAAAAGGCTGCTCAGATTTCTTTATATCCTTGGCCTTGTCTAAATAATCTAAATAAATAAAAATGCTAGAGTTTCAGCCTTACATTCACAGTGTTAGCATTATGTGAATATTTTTACATGCGTTTTTAACAATGACTTTGGTTTTAGTTTTATCCTATTTAGAATCATTCATGACACAAGTATGAGACTAATAATTTATCTTTTAATTACAAGTTTTAGTTGTATTTAAGATGCAACAATTTCAACTGTAACACAGTCATCAAGGGGTTAATTAATGTTCTGTCTCAGTGTTGTTAGCTGGCTGCCTCTGCTTACCCAATCAGAGTGTTTTTAATATGTACATAAATGGCTGTCTTACATTTTAGTGGTGTCTGATGAAGTTAACACTTGTTTAACGAAAGCGCTCACATTTTGTTTTTCTTGTGGATTTTTATAATTAAATACACCTTTGGTTTATCATCACCTGAGTGATTTGTGCCTGTGAAACTCTGCCTGCCAGCATTTTTATTTATTTAGTTTGTTTTGCTGCTTCTGTTTTTTTGAGCTTGTCTAAATAATATTTGAGCTATCTATTAAAATCCGAAGAATACAGAATCCTCTCATTACTATTTTGATGAAAAGGAAGGGAAAGAAGGAAGATGGATGGTCTGATTCAAAGGCAAATCATTGACCACATTAGGCATAAAAGTAGCAGTTCTAAGAGAGACCCTGTATCTGTGAAAAAAAAAAAAACAGGAGGAACTGACACTAAGGCAAGTACAGAGGCTCTCTTGGTAGAATTCAAAGCCACCAACAAGACAGTTTTGAAAGATACAGAGTTTTAAAGAGGAAGAGGCTGCTGGTTCAAAACGTGGCTTAGTCAATTTCTCAAGAGCAAAGCTGAAGTTCCAAGGAGGAGGAACTGATTTTCTTGGAGGCTTAATATGAAGAAAGCCTTTTAGAAACAGTTTCATCTCAAACCTGCAGAAAGAGGTAGATCCAGAGCCAGACAAGCAGAAATGACTGACAAATGAGCTTTAACAGAACAGTATGCCAGGCCTGAGTTAAGCAACTCACACGAGTAAGAAAAGTGGGGTGGGACTGGCATAATCATTACTCACATCAAAGACAAAGTAAAGGGGTTTGATTCTAACCTTTGGTTATTGGCTAGGTTTAAAATGGCCCTTCAGGGCAGTTAGCTTAGCATTTAGCTATGAAGAAAGTACAGTTTTGTACCTACCATAAATGTAGATGTTCGAGTGCTAATACAGCTGCAGTAATCACAGATGGGTTCTCTGCCGTCAGGCGGTCCCTCGGTCGGCCGAATTCCAAAGTCTTGGTCCGGCGTCGGTTGTCGTCGCTTTCTCTTCTGACGTCAGTGAGGCCAGAGTATATAAGACACAGCCGATGCCATGTTCTTCAGTCTTTCTTGCCCCAGATGTCAGGTGCCCCCAGAAGGAAGGCAATACCTAAATAGTGCTTATATGCATATACAAGCAATGCAATATAATTCAAAATCAGTAGTAGCAAGCAAATAAAACATAGCCGGATAACCCAGTCAGGTAGTATGAAGAGGTTGCTAGGCCTCATGCCTTTACCAAGTGGGGAAGGAGGGAGGGAAACCTGTACTGCAGCTGCATTAGCACTCGAACATCTACATTTATGGTAGGTACAAAACTGTACTATGTTCATCGTGCATACAGCTGCAGTAATCACAGATGGGTAGAATCCCAAAGCTATGCACTGGGTGGTAGGTACTAGGAGGAACTGGGTTGAGCCAGAATGCCCTGCAAAACAGCAGTGGCAAAGCCTGCTCTTGTTCTGGAATATAAAGGCAGATGGTAGTGTTTTGTGAAGGTATGTACAGAACTCCAGGCGGCTGCCTCCAAAATATCTTTGGTAGGAACTCCTCTGAGGAAGGCTGTAGAGGTAGCTGTGGCCCTGGTGGAGTGTGATCTGATACCTGCAGGAACAGATTTCCCATGATAGGAGTAACAAAACCGTATGCAGTGGCCTATCCACTTTGAAATAGTCTGTTTTGTAACTGGCTTCCCTTGAGCCCCTACAGCATAGGACACAAAGAGTTGTTCTGATTTCCTGAAGGACTTTGTTCTGTCCAAATAATAACGAAGCTGCCTATGGATGTCTAAGGAGTGTAGCAGCCTTTCCCCTTTGTTTTGAGGATTGGGGTAAAAGGTGGGTAGGTGTATGGCTTGATTTAAAGCTACCCTGGATACCACTTTAGGCATAAATGATGGGTTGGTACGAAGGGAAACCCTGTCCTGATGGAAAATGAGAAAGGGCTGCACCGCCATGAGGGCCTGAAGTTCAGAAACCCTACGAGCTGAAGTGATGGCCAGAAGGAAGGCTGTCTTCCAGGACAAATATTGCAAATCTGTTGAGGCAGCTGGTTCAAAAGGAGGCAATGTTAATTTTTCTAGTATGTAATTAAGATCCCAGGCTGGTATTGGTTGTTTCCTTGGTGGTCTTATATTCTTAGCCCCTCTGAGGAACTGTCGTAAGAGTGGGTGAGAAAATAAAGGAGGATCCGTGTTGAATTCTGCAGAGATGGCTGAGGCATGGATTTTTATGGAAGAAAAAGAAAGTCCACTGTTCAATAGCTCCGCTAGGTACTGTAATACCTGAGGCAAGTTCAGTTTTCTATTGTCCTGGCCTTTTTTCTCATTCCAAGAGCAAAACCGCTTCCATTTTGCGGAGTAAGCTTTTCTAGTAGCTGGCCTTCTGGCCTCCAAAATGACATCCTGTACCTCCTTGGAGAGTAGGTTCTGTTGTGGTGTTAAGGAATTTTCCATGCAGCGAGATTGAGTGTTTTCAGCTGACTGTGAAGAGTTTTGTAGCTGTGCTGAGTCAGCAGAAGAGGCATTAGAGGCAGGGACCAGGGAGGAGTATGTGTTAGGCTCCTCAGGAGTGGGTACCAGTGTTGCCTTGGCCAATCTGCAGCAATCAGTATCATCCTCGGTTTGTCTGTTCTTGCTTTCAAAAGCACCTTGGGCAGAAGAGGCAGAGGTGGGAATGCGTAAACTGTCCATGCTGTCCAACTGAATGAAAGGGCGTCCACTCTCCAGGCCTTTGGGTGAAAGGTCTTTGAACAAAACTTTTCCAATTGATGATTCCTGTGGGAGGCAAAAAGATCTATGTCTGGCCTCCCCCATGCTTGGATTATTTCTGCAAACACCTGAGGATGTAACTTCCATTCGTGTGGATCTGTCATTTTTCTGCTTAGATTGTCTGCCAGTGTGTTTTCCAATCCTGGCAAGTACTGTGCTTGAAGTTCGATTTGTCTTTCCAGAGCCAAGTTCCAAAGAGTCATGGCTAGTCTGCACAAGGGGTATGAATGTGTTCCTCCTTGTTTGTTTATGTACCACATTACCGTGGTGTTGTCTGTTCTTATCAGTAATTGTCCTGGATGCAGGAAGTCCTTGAAAGCTGTAATTGCATTTATTACTGCTAGCATTTCTTTTTGATTGATGTGAAGGTGCTTTTCTTTTTGGGACCATTTGCCCTGAATGCACCTGTTCGTCATGTGCACCCCCCAGGCGTAGTCTGAGGCGTCTGTGGTTATGACTTGTTTTGCTTGAGGCTTGCAGAATGGGAGGCCTTTGTTTGCTTGACATGCTTGGGCCCACCATAGTGAATCCCAGAGCCTGCAGGATTTTCCTTGCAGTAAGCCTGGTACTTTTTGTACTTTTTGCTAGTATTTTGAAGTACTGAGATAGTTGCCCTTGTTTTTCTGGTGTAAGGTAGGCCATCTGGGTGTTTGTGTCCAAGTTGGCACCCAGGAAAGTTATTTTCTGGGATGGTGTTAGCCTTGATTTCTCTTTGATTGTATATCCCAGAGAAAGCAGTAACCATGTCACATATGCCAGATGTTCCAGAAGTATGTTCTTGCTGTCGGCTTGGATCAGGCAGTCGTCCAGATAAGGGTAAATTTGTATCCCTTGAAGTCTGCAGTAGGCAATCACTGATGCCAGGCACTTTGTGAATACTCTGGGCGCAGTAGATAAGCCAAAGGGCAATGCAGAGAATTGATAGTGGATTGAACATGCAGGAAATCTGAGGTATCTTCTGCAGCTTTGCCTGATTGGGACATGCAGGTATGCCTCCTTGAGGTCCAATGTTACCAGCCAGAACTCCTTGCCCAGCATGGGAAGAAGCTGCTGTAATGTGAGCATCTTGAATTTTGGTACGATTAGAAATGTGTTTAGGGTGGATAAGTCCAAAATGGGTCTCCAGTCGGTTCCTTTCCTTGGTACCAGGAAAAGTCTTGAATAAAAACCTTGACCTTGTTGGTGAGTAGGTACCTCTTGAATAGCTTGCATGCTTATGAGCTTTGAAATTTGCAGTTGTGCTTCTGCCCTTTGATTTTGTGGCAGGTTTGGCATGCCTCTCATTTTTGGAAGAGTGTGAAATTGAAATTTGTAGCCTCTGTTTATAATGTCCAGGATCCATTTGTCTGTTGTGACAATATGCCAATTGCTTGCAAATAGTGCTAGTTTTCCTCCCAAAGGTGCTGCCAGCTGAGACATGCTTGGCATGGAAATGAGGGAGTCATTGGGTTTGCTTCCTGTATTGTTGTGCACTGTCTTCGCCACCTCTTGGTGCTGGAGTTTGCCATTGTCGGCCTCTATATGATCCTTGTGATTGCCCTCTGCCCCTTGTGCGTCTGTATCTACCTCTTTGGGGCTTGTCAGTGGCTGGAAAGGACCAGTTTTTTGAAGGCCAACTTCTGCTAAAACGTGGTGGTTGGACCTGTAAGAAGGCTTTGACAGTTTGCATAGATTTGGCTTTTTCTTCCATTTTCCATAGTATCTCCTCAGCATTAGTACCAAACAGCACATCCTTCTGTAAAGGAGCATCTAGAAGTTTAGCTTTCACATGATCTGGTAAATTTTGTTCCCTAAGCCAGGCATGTCTGCGAATGACTGATCCTGTAGCTGCCGCTCTACTTGAGGCCTCTAGGGCATCATAACCACATTGTAAGGTGCGTTTACCCACTTGTTCTGCACTATGCATCATATCCTGTAACTCCTTTAAATCTTGTTGTTCAGGTTGAGACATTTTGTTCCTCAATTGTGATAACAGGAACTGTTGATATTTAAGCATATGAAACTGACAATTTAAAGCCCTCATGGCTAGGGTGGCCGAGGTATAAACCTTTTCCCCCACCTTTCCAAAGATCTTGATTCCCTTTCTGCAGGAAGTGGATTTTTGGCAGTGGAGACCTTCAATCCCTTGGGGCCTTGTGAAATGGTTTCAGGGTCAGCATTATGGCTTTTGAAGAGAAATTGGTGAGAGCTGGGTACTCTGTAATACCTATCAGGTTTGACTGGTGCAGGAGGCAGAGAATCCGGGTTAAGACAAGCCTCGAATAGACATCATCCAGTATGTCCAAAACAGGGGGTATAGCCAGAGGTCTGTGTTGAGGTAACAAAAGAAATTCCCTAAGTCTTTTCTTGGAATCTGAAAAGTCTTGGCATTCCCAATGGAAGTGTTCCCTCAAGGTGTGTAAGGTTTCCCCAAAGGAAAAATCCTCAGGAGGGGATACAGAGGGAATGGACTGTTCTGCATCCGAATCCTCAAAAGGAGAGTAAGAGTGTTCCTCTGCATCAGAATGTTCTGATAAAATGGATCCCTGATCAGAAGAGGGAGAATCTTCCTCCACTCTGGGTCTCTTGTCTGGAGGGGGTTGAAAACCTCTGATAAGAGTAATTAAATCCTCAGCCATTCTAAGCATCTGTTTTTTAGGCATGGGACCTGGAGATGGGCCCTGTACAACAGGCCTCATGGGCTGCCTGGCTGCTTTGGATTTAGTAAAGGCCTTAATTGAAAAGGAAGATGAGGGCCTAAATACACCATGGGTGGAGGTGGACCTGTCCACATTAGTAGGTTCAACATTAGCAGAGGCTTCGGTTGTAGTCTGGGAAAGGGCCAAGGACCCAGCGGTCTCGGGTACAGAGGACACCGCCAAAGAAGTGTCGTCGGTAGTCAGGGACTGCAAAGGCGTCTCGCTGAGAACCGGACCACGTGTAGCCTGTTTTGGCGTGGTGTCGGCGGGGACCGCGGGCCTCGCGTGTCGGTCCTTTTCCTTGCGTTTTTTGGTCAAAACGGTAGTCGGAGTGCCCGACGACATTTTATAATCAAAAGCTTTACCAAAGTAGTGCTGGGCGAACTCCGCCTGACACTTAATAGTGCGTTTATTGAAGGTAGTGCAAAAGAGACAGCCCGAGACGTCGTGGTCTGGGCCCAAACAAGGTATGCAGCGGGAATGGAAATCCTTATGCGGTATTTGCTTCCCACAAGAAATACAATTATTAACTTTTTCTGACATCGGTCTGAGGCAAGAAAAGTTTCCCCAACGGGGTACTTACCTTTAATGAAGACTTCGGATTCTAAAATATTCGTAATTCAGGAGCTGGCCGACCGGCACTTGCGAACTGCTTCTGCTTCGGGCACCGCGCGGCAAAAAAGATTGAAGAACATGGCGTCGGCTGTGTCTTATATACTCTGGCCTCACTGACGTCAGAAGAGAAAGCGACAACAACCAACGCCGGACCAAGACTTTGGAATTCGGCCGACCGAGGGACCGCCTGACGGCAGAGAACCCATCTGTGATTACTGCAGCTGTATGCACGGTGAACATCAGTAGGAATACCGACTAAGAGAGAGTTCTGTTCCTTGTTGTGACATCAAAAAGAAAATGTTTTCCATTTTGCAACATAAGATTTTCTAGTAAGATCACAGGATCATAGAATGTTACTAGGCTAGCTGCCCTAGAGCCTTTTCAAGCCTAGCTAGTCATGCCCCAATTTTCCCAATTATCAATGCCCAAAGGCTAGAATGGCTTCGATATATGCCTGTGCCTTAGTGGATCTATAAACTGCCCTTTTCCATAAGGGCCACAGGTAATAAGTCAGGGGTGAAAAAAGTTATGTACTCACCATAAAATTCCATCTGCGATGTCCATTTTCATTCTTCCTCAACAAATGGGTTCAGATTCAATCCTCAGATCTGACTCAGCTGCTTTTTCCAGTTCATGGAATCCAAACTCTCGAGGTCCTCCCTTACCCATAATGCACTAGTCCCCTACCATACCTCAGACCTTCTTTGCTGACCATTTAGCCTATACAGTAATTAACAAATAACAAGGAAACGAGATAACAGTATCTGGAGCTCAATTAAAGGAACACAGGTTCCTTTAACATCTTCTAATCCTTCCAGAAGTCAAATTGGTACGGGGTTGGAGGGAGGGAGTTGAGAAAGAATGAAAATGGACAACATGGATGGAAAGTTATGGTGAGTACATTACTTTTTTATCTGATGTTGTCATTTTCACTCATTCCTCAACAAATGTGACAAAGTCCATAGCTACCTAAATCCTGGGAGGACTCTAAACAAGGATATTCCACAGCACCGCTGAGCCGAAGGCCTCTCTTTCGCTACAGACCAGATCCAATTTGTAATGAGCAATACAAGTATGAGAATTAGCCCAAGTTGCAACTCCACAAATATCGTCCAAGGCAGATCTGGATAAAAATACTGAAATAGTTGCCACAGACTTGGTGGAATGAGCCTGTAAAGGTTTTTGGCAAATACAAACCCAAATACAATCAGTTAACCATTTGGCTAAAGTCACTTTAGTAACGGGTATGCCTAATTTTGAATCTGAAAAGGAGACAACGGATTTGATTTTCTGAACATTTTTGTCCTTTGTAAATAAAAACTTTAACTGTCTGTGAACATCCAATAGATACAACATATACTCTCCTTTGTGAAATTTGGAAAGAAAACTGGAAGACTGATAGTTTGATACTGGATTCTGATACCACCTTAGGATGGAAGCTTAGAAGATAGGTCTTGAAGTTCTGAGACTCTTACAGCAGAGGTAATGGCCACTAAAAAGAGAGTCTTTCAGGTGAACAATTTTAGTTTACATTTGGCTGACGGTTCAAAGGGGAATTGGGTTAAAGACTGTAAAACCAAATTTAAATCCCACAGGGGAGTGGGATCTTTAAAAGGGGGGTCTAAGAAGAAAGGTTCCCCTTATACAGGCCTTACAAAGTTTTGAAGAGGCTAAAGATGAATTATTTACTCCAATGTGAAAATCAGAAATGGCAGAAAGCTCTACTTTAATAGTTGAAGAAGTAGCACCCTCATTAAAGATTGTTACTAAAACTAAAGACCTTTGATACCTTTTTAGAGCCAGTACGTAATGTCATTTTGCTGCGTCCAAACAACAAATCTTTCCCATTTACATCTGCAAGTATTTCTAGTGGAAGCTTTGTGGGAAGATAAAAGAATGTGATGGGTGGGGAAAAAAACCTGGGCTGTCTAGATATCAATGGAAGTGGAGAAGCCATGTGGTCAGTTTTAGACCTAAAATGTCTGGGTATATCATATCTGTTGGGTGAGACAGGAGGTCTGGAACTGGATCCAGAATCCACGGCGAGTGAAGCAGATGAGGCAAAAGAAAGGGGAACCAAACCCGATGAGGCCAATAATGAGCAATGAGGAGGACTGTGCTCCTCAATCAAGATGCTTTCTGAAGGAATTTGGGGATTAGAGGTACTGGGGGAAAGGCGCCGGGGGGTCTAATCGTTGAGAAGAGGATCTCTTGCTGACTACTCCAGTGGGAGGATCAGGGCAAAGAACCTGCTGCACTTGTTGTGGGTAGATGCAAAGAGGTCACAACAAGGTTTTCCCATCGACGGAAAATCTTTTCCACCCCTTTCATGTTTAGTGACCACTCGTGAGGCATTAGAATGGACCTGCACTTATTCTTGAGGGCAGATACAAATAGGTCGCAGAAAGGTTGTCCCCATTGACAGAATATCTTTTCCACCACTTTCATGTTTAGTAACCACTTGTGAGGCATTAGAATGGACCTACTTAACTTGTTTGCTATCATGTTGGATTTCCCCATAATGTGCATTGCTATCAGAAATCAATTGGATGGCATCACCCATTGCTACACTCTCAAGGTTTCTCGACACAGGGGAGAAGATTTGGTTCCTTCTTGTTTGTTGATGTACCAGACCACTGACATATTGTTTGTCTGAATTGCAATGATCCCACAGGGGAAAGTGTCTTGAAAGGCCTGCAACACTAGGAGGACAGCTCCCATTTCTAGGACACTGATATGCATATTAGCGTCTTCTAGGTACCATGTGCCTTGGACAGTCTTTCCAAATAAGTGACCCCAACCCAATTTGTGAAGCGTCCATGGTAACTATGGGAGAATGATGGGGTGACCTTGCATTATCTGATGGGAGTAAATCCAATAAAGGAGGTAATTTCTGCATGCCTGAGTTATTTTGATTTGGATGGACAAAGGTTGAAGAATAGACTACTGAATCGCTCGGGTCCACTGAAGAATTCTCATGAGGTATCTTGCTAAGGGAACCAAAACTATCATAGCAGACACTGTCTCCAATGCTTGAAGGATCAATCAAGCTGAGACACAAGAATTTTGAATTAACTTTTTGACTTGGAATCATACGATTTGTACCCTTGGTAAAGTAAGGGAGGCTGTCAGCGATACTTTGAACAACGCTCCAACGAACTCCAATATTTGAGTTGGTTCTAGTTGAGATTTGCTGTGACAGACAGTAATTCCCAGGTGAGAGCATAACTGGAGTATATAATCTCATGCTTTGATCAGATGATGCTTGGTTGAAGCAGTTATGAGCCAGTCTGCTGAGTAATAAAACACTCAGAATCCTTTCAGTTTCAAGTGAGCTGCCACTACTGCCATGCATTTGGTGAACACCCTGAGAACTGCGGTAAGACCAAAGGGCAGACCTCTGAATTGGTAATGACTGGCTCCCAGCCAGAAATGTAGGTATCTTCTGGATTGTCTGTTCATTTTTATATGACAGTACACATCCTGAAGATCTGTTGAGCACATCCAATTATCCCTCTGCAGAAAAGGCAGAATGGACTGAACCATGACAATCAGGAACTTGGTGTACTGAACTGCCTTGTTCAAAATGTTGTGATCCAAAATTGGTCTCCAGTTCCCTGTTTTTTTTTTTTGGCACTAAAAAAAATCTTGAGTAAGTTCCAGACTTTTTCGGGTCTTGGGGAGGGGGGGGGGGTCCTCTTGGATAACTTTTCTAGTAGCTTTTTTTTATTTCTAGTGCTGCTGCTTTCCTCTGACTGGATGCAACATTGGGAATTTTGTTTACTGTTAATGGGGGTAGGGAAAAGGGTATTCTATAACCTCTGGAAATAATCATCTGCACCCATGAATCTCTTTTAATCCCTAGCCAGGCTCTCTGGCATAGGGATAAATGACCCCCGACTCCCTCCAGAGGTGGACAATTGGGCCTCCTTTCAGGAGCACTGGTAAAATCCGTCAGAAAAGGTATCTCTAGAACCTTGGTTTTGCAGGCCTCCTCTGCCACATGGGAGATGTCTTCCATTAGATTTTCCCCTCTGCCTCTGGGAAAACTACCTCTACGTGGATCTTGGAAGGAACCTTGGGACTTTCTGAACCACATTTTTCAATCACCTAGTTGATTCCAAGAAAAGGTTCTTTGAGGAGTCGAAAAATGTATGCCCACAACAGACAGGGTTTTACCATCCTGCTCACACCTGGATAGTGTGTCTTTAACCTTGGGGCCAAATAAAGATCTTCTGTCAAGGAGACCATTGATGAAGGAAGTCTTGAAGGGCTCCTCAAACTCACACAGGCACATCCAACCTTTGGCTACATGTGAGATGAGCCTCAAGGACGAATTTGAAATATATTGCAGGGTAGCCAACTGTGAGGCAATCGACTTCTCTGCCTCAGAAGTAATAAGCCCAGAGAGGGATTTGGTACATTTTTTAATCAAATCCCTCTGGAGTCTGGTGAAGTGTGCCAAATAACTCAGCGACCAAAGTGCAAAAGTCACTGAAGCACATACAAGCTTCCCGAATTTGTCCAACACCCCAGACTTCCTTATTAGGGGGATGAACAGGGGGGGAACTTTGTTCTGCAAGTTCCTTTCTTGTGGTCGCCGCTATGACCATGGCATCAACAGGTACTCCCTTGCTCCAAAATTCCCTATCATTGGGTGGTGCCTGGATCCTGTCTGGTCTCTTTGGAATTGGCTCAACAGAATCAGGTTCCTTCCACACCTGCCATGAAATCAAATCAATGAGCTTGTTGGCAGGCTGTCACCCAAGATGTAGATGGGCCAGCTCCAAAGGCTTCCAGGAATATTGATTCCTCTTGAGAAGTGCTGTTGGTAGATCTGTCACCCCGAGTATCATTCGTGACAGACTCTTCAGGAGAGTCTAAGTGCCTCCTTTTGCACTTTCACCTCCATGGGACTTCTTCGATGGGATGTTCCAGAGAAGTATTGGAAGATATTGATATACCCTGCTGGGTATCCTGGAGACTCTGGGCTGACTGTCCCCATGGTGCAGGAAGCTGAGGCTCAAGATGCAAAGACAACTGAGCCTGGGAAGTAGGAGCTGGGGAGGGTGGATGCGTCTTTTCCCCTGGAGCAGAGAAAACTCTCTCCACTACCTCAAAGGCAGAATGTCTCAGAGAGAAAGAGACTAACGGTTCGGAGATGACATGCTTCCAGACAGTCAGCTCCTTCTGACCTGAAGGCAAACCACTTGAGGTAGGGATATGAGCCGAGCTATCCAGTGCTGAGGCTCCGAGGAGCAGAGATGGTTCTGACAACCTCAGAGTTGACTCCAAAAACCCATATCCGGCACCAGTGCTATTCCTCTAAGAGTCATCTGGATGGATATGCTCGGAGCCAGTCCCCTCAGAGACAGTACTGGTGTAGAAGATATAATAATTTTCAAATCCGATACAGAAGCATTTGGGATCCTCAGATCGAACTGCTCTGAAACCACAGTTTGGATTGGAGAAGGCGACAAAATAGGCAAAGTGGTACTCACAAAAGTCTCAGACCCATTGGGGTAGGAGCCGGGAGAACCCCATTTGAATTTGCATTGAGAGGAATTTCCTCATCATCCTGTCCACATATGCTTTGGTCAGACTTTTGGAGGAATGGAAAAAAGAAGCTAGAAAGGTGCTTGGTGTGACATCTGGACAGAGGAAGGAGGACAAGGAGACCTGGTGGTGGAATGAGGAAGTACAGGAGAGTATACAGAGGAAGAGGCTGGTGAAGAAGAAGTGGGACTGTCAGATAGATGGAAAAAAGTAATCAGGAGTATAAGGAGATGAGGAGCATGGCAAAGAGAGAGGTGGTGAAGACTAAGGATAAGGGATATGGAGAATTGTAAGAAAGGTTGGACACTAAAGAGGGAGAAAAGGACCTGGACCAATTGGCTAGACAGAGGGACCGAGCTGGGAAACATGTGCAGCAGGTAAGGGTGATAAAGGATAGTGAGAGAAGTGTACTCACAAGCAAGGAGAGTGTGTTGAGCAGATGGAAAGAGTACTTTGAGGGGCTGATGAATGAAGAGAATTGAGAGAGAGAGAAGGTTGGATGATGTGGGGATAGTGAATCAGGAAGTGAAACAGATTAGCAAGGAGGAAGTACGGACAGCTATGAAGAGGATGAAGAATGGAAGGCAGTTGGTCCAGATGACATACCAGTGGAAGCATGGAGGTTCTTAGGAGAAATGGCAGTGGAGTTTTTAACCAGATTGTTTAATGAAATCTTGGAAAGTCAGAGGATGCCTGAGGAGTCGAGAAAAGGTGTTTTGGTACCTATTTTTAAGAATAAGGGTGATTTGCAGAATTGTAGTAACTACAGAGGGATAAAAATGATCAGTCAGAGCGTGAAGGTATGGGAAAGAGTAGTGGAAGCTAGGTTAAGAAGGGAGGTGATGATTAGCGATCAGCAGTATGGTTTCATGCTGAGAAAGAGCACTACAGATGTGATGTTTGCTCTGAGAGTGTTGATGGAGAAATATAGAGAAGGTCAGAAGGAGTTGCATTGTGTCTTTGTGGACTTGGAGAAAGCATATGATATGGTGCCCAGAGAGGAGTTGTGGTATTGTATGAGGAATTCAGGAGTGGCAGAGAAGTATGTAAGAGTGGTGCAGGATATGTATGAGGGTAGTGTGACAGTGGTGAAGTCTGCAGTGGGAGTGACAGATCCGTTTAAGGCGGAGGTGGGATTACATCAAGGATCAGCTCTGGGCCCTTTCTTACTTGCATTGGTGATGGACAGGTTGACAGACGAGATCAGACAAGAGGCCCCATGGCCTATGATGTCTGCAGATGACATTGTGTAGTGAGAGTAGGGACCAGGTTGAGGAGACCCTGGAGAGGTGGAGATATGCCCTAGAGAGGAGAGGAATGAAGGTCAGTAGGACTAAGACAGAATATGTGTGTGTGTGTGAATGAGAGGGAGGATAGAGGAACAGTGAGGATGCAGGGAGTAGAGCTGGCGAAGGTGGATGAATTTAAGTACTTGGGATCAACAGTTCAGAGTAATGGTGAGTGTGGAAGAGAGGTGAAGAAGAGAGTACAGGCAGGGTGGAATGGGTGAAGAAGAATGTCAGTAGTGATTTGTGACAGACTGGTACTAGTAAGAGTGAAAGGGAAGATCTACAATAGGGTAGCGAGACCAGCTATGTTGTATGGGTTGGAGACAGTGGCACTGACAAAATGTTAGGAGTCAGAGCTGGAACTGACAGAGTTAAAGATGTTAAGATTTGCACTGGGTGTGACAAGGATGGACAGGATTAGGAATCAGTATATTAGAGGGTCAGCTCAGGTTGGACGGTTTGCAGACAAAGTCAGAGAGGCGAGATTGTGTTGGTTTGGACATGTGCTGAGGAGGGATGATGGGTATATTGGGAAAAGGATGCCAAGGATGGAGCTGCCAGGTAAGAGGAAAAGAGAAAGGCCTAAGATGAGGTTTATGGATGTGGTGAGAGAGGACATGCAGGTAGTTGGTGTGACAGAGCAATATGCAGAGGACAGGAAGAAATGGAAACAGATAATCTGCTGTGGCGACCCCTAACGGGAACAGCCGAAAGAGAAGAAGAAGAAAAAGAAGCTGTTGAAGCTCTCAAATGCTGATGCCTTTCTAGAAAAGGAGATGGGAGATGCAAGGACACTGGATCCACGCTTGGAGGAGATCGGATCCATGGTGACCATGCTTCTTCAGATCTGAGTTGGTCAGATCTTATGTTTTTGAATCCAAAATAGTTGGACTGGGAGATTTTGACTTTGAATCCAAACAGTTTGGATCTGAGGGTTTTGAAATTTTAAGAGGTGGTTCCAAACCTGAAGCCAAGAAACTTGTAGGGTCCAGGGAATGGTTTTTAGCCTCTTTTCTGTTATGTTTTTAGAGGTTTGAGCTCTAGATGCTGTATCAAAAGATATTGAAGGGAGTAATCCTCTCAAAATTAGTTTACTTCTCCGATCAATAAGTCCCCAAGGTTGAAGGCCTTATAAATATCACAGGCCGAATACAAGTGGGCCAGGCCTAAACAATAAACACACACACAGATAATGGAATTTTATGGCCACACCATGCATTTTTTTAAAACTGGAGGGGTTTTTCAGCCATATTTTTTCTACAAGAATGAAAAGAAAATATTTTTTTTATAGACAGATAATGAATGATAAAGGGAAAGTATTACCAACAGGTATAAAAAGGACAAAAATGAAAGGGAAAATGCCAACTATGGTGCTGTAGAAATACACTAAAGAGTGTAGACAGGGCAAGGGAGGATATGTACAAAACTTCACAAAGAAAAAGGTAAAATGATAAAGAAAGTTCTACTTTTACTCACAAAAAACCTGCTACTGCTTGAGAGCTGACATAACAGTAACCACATCTGTATGCCAGGGTGGCAAATGAGATCTGAAGTATGGTAGGGGACAGGTGCATTATGGGTAAGGGAGGAATTTGAGAGTTTCAGTGTTCCACAAGCTGGAAAAAAATGGCCGGGTCCGATCTGAACCCATCTGTTGAGGAATGAATGAAAATGAGATCAGATTTTGTGATTTCTCATCCACTGGTCCAAATTTCAATTGAAAAGGCTTAGGGAAAAGCTTTGTTTCACTTAAATGGGGAGCCTGTTCCAGAGAAGGGGTTATCTAAGTCACATACCTGCCCCTCCAACAAGTTTTGTTTGTCACAGATAAGATTTAGATCTTTAGATGGGAGTAATTTTAGTGCTATTTGTTTAGTCAGTTTTCTGTCCTCCTGCAAAACCGGAAGCATGTCCTCAGAAAACTGGTGTCAAAAAGGAATCAAAACCCTATCACCCAGAGAGTCAAGTGTAGGGCCATAAGACTAGTATGAATTAGACAGTCCTTGCCCTGTGTGAGGAGATCCATCCAGTGAGGTAACGTGATAACTGCCCCTTGTCAGGTGATAAAGAAGGGGAACCCACTGTTGTCACCAACAAGATTTTTGGTCTGTTCCACAGATTTTGTGTAGGACCTTTGGGCAACAGAAGAAGAAGGGGATAGGCATATAGGAACCTCCCTCTCCAAGAAAAAGAAATGGAGTCCACTTTCCAAGCCACAGAACTTGGCACTTGGGAAGTTGTCTGTTCAGAGGGGAGGCAAAAAGATCTATCTAAAGAGTAACCCGTCAATGGACAATGTCCATGAAAACTCTATGAGAAGCATCCACTCGTGAAGATTTGCTCTGGATCTGCTCAGACCGTCTGCCACAGCATTGTGATCTGACAGAGTACAGAGCACCTGAAAAATTAACTTATGGCGGATGGCAAGATCCCATGCTATGAGTGCTAGTCTGCAAAGACAATAAGATTTTAATCCCTCCCTGTTTATGCACCACTTGACAGTGGTACTGTCAATGAAAACTAAGTAGACCTGGAGTCTCACAGCCAATGCAGAGTCTGAACACCCAAGATAACAGCTTTCAGTTCCTTGATCTTGACATGCTCCTTCTCCTCCTGTGGATACCAGGACTCTGATGTTGTTGCAAGAAGCCCTCCGGGCCAGGTTTGAAGCATCTGTATACAGCTCCTGAGAGGGGGAAGGCACCTGAAAAAAAGTTCTGGATTCTGAGATATCTGATGGATCCACCATAGAAATGTCTTTCTCAGACAAGGCAAGACAGAAATGGGAAAATTGAGAGGATGACAGTATTGCAGCCAAATTGTCCTCGGATACCAATGCAAATTCTTCATGTAGAGTATAGCAAAAGGAACCATTGGAATAGGTTAACATTCTCCCTCACATCTGTTTGCTGGGTAAAACTTTCAACAACTTGTATTTAAAAGCATGTCATTATCACAGCGCAATAGTCTTATCTAACCATGTTGTACTAGGGTCAGTAATTTCTTCTCATCACATCAGGCCTCAACTCCCAGTCATCCTCTTTTTCTGATTTATATTAATAGCTCTTAGTTCAAGTCTGTCTATTTGCTCCAGCTGCATTAAAGCAAATCTCAAAGGTAACCTTCTCAGACTGTCAAATGTCAACACTTCACAACTTCTGTACAGCTTTAACATAACAGGAAATAATTTAAACTTCAGTTTTGCATGCAGTACCTTATTGCTTCTACAAATGGCATGCAATACTACAATGTTACCTCAGAATAATTAATCCGCGGTGGTGGTGCTGCGGTAGCATTGTCGCCTCACAGTAAGACACTGTCCGGTTCGACTCTCAGCTAGAGCGTCTTCTGCGTGGAGACATGCGTGAATGGGCGTTCCTTCGTTGAAGGTTGTGCATCAGGACTGGCAACTCGGTATGTAAAAATCAACTGCCAATCATTAGCAGACCGGAGTTCCGCTGTGGCGACCCCTAACCGGGAAAAGCCGAAAGACACAACAACAACAACCTCAGAATAATTAAGTTCCACAAATACATATTCCCAGCCACAACTTCTAGAGTACCTGTTCTTTTCCGTAAGTCAAAAATTCTATCAGTATTGGTCTAGGTTTCCCAAACTTGACTTCAAAAGTCTGGCAATGGCAGACAATTAACAAGTGCTAGCCACAGAGAATGTTCTGCAAACCCAATTCACTCCATCTTGCATCTCTCTTATTCCATCAGGTCCACCCTTTTCTTCACTTCTAAAACGCCATGGAGCCTCAAATTTTGTCTTTATGCCCTGTCCTCTATTACAATTAAGTGCTGCTTAACTTGTTCAAGCTGCTTCACCATCTGGACTGCCTCATTCTGAATCTTGCAAATTCTTGTTTAAAAAGTGCAATGGCTCCTGGATGGTTGTGCAAGTATTCTGCATTACCCAATGTGAACCCTCATATACGTTTCAACATCTAATTCAAACAGTTCAGTCAGGTTCCTCAACTCCATCCTTATGGCCTCCTAACATCAACCTCCACAATGTTTAACCTTAACACAGTTTTTTAGTTTATTTATATAGTGTAGTCAGCATAGCCTAGAGCCAGATTTTGAGCCTCAACAATTTTCTTGAAATACTCCATTAAGCAGTCCATTTCTTCCACCAACAGACAACAGTATAATTCATTAGTTCACCAAAAGCAGTATCAATACACTACTGTTAGGTGAC
The DNA here is from genome assembly GCF_019279795.1 of Protopterus annectens. NCBI lineage: Eukaryota > Metazoa > Chordata > Ceratodontiformes > Protopteridae > Protopterus > Protopterus annectens. Next base: position 485,285,640 of record NC_056746.1, on the reverse strand, counting down.
TCAAGAAAGCACACATCAGACATGTCTTATGCATAAGAAAACTTAGCATCTTGTGGACCAAGAAGGCATTAAGATTCCAGGCAAAATGTAGCAGTCTTCTTACTTAAGTTTTTACATTGTTTGCAACCAGTGACCTAATTATGTTTGTCCAGACAAAAGGAACACTAAAGGTGATGCTCTCTGAAGAAAGTACAGTTGTGTAAAATCTTACCATAACAGTAGATGTCCTTCTCTTCATTGTTGCAGTATTCTAGTGTACCAAAGCCTTTAGATCTTGTATGCCCTATCCTATACTTCACACGTATACTTACCAAACAGGATGCAAGACATAAAGGTGACAAAGGATGCAGTTATCCAGACCTAAAATGCACCAGTAGAGAACTGTCTCCATAGGACAAAAAGGAGGCTATGCACATCCACGTGGAGAAAATGCAGAAGGAAAAAGGGGGCCCTCAGCCAGGAGGGTAACTAAATGAAACCCCCCCAAAAAAGGGGGGGGATGGAGGGAGGGAATGAATACTGCAACATTGAAGAGAAGGACATCCTACTGTTATGGTAAGATTTTATACAACTATACTATGTCCTTCTACATCACTGCTGAGGTATTCTTAACTTTAGGGAAAATACCAAAGTTTAAGAAAAAGACTGGGAGTTGGAAGGCTGAGAAGAGACCTCAACAGACCCATGCAGAATAGCCCTAGCAAAACCTGCTCTGGTTCCAGAAACCATATCTAATTTATAATGCTTAGGAAAAGTAGGCACTGAGGACCAAGCAGCAGTGTCAAGGATGGAATTGGTGTCCAAACTCTAAGAAAGCACCAGAAGAATCAACAGCCCTAGTGGAATGAGCACAAACTGAAGTAGACAGACACTTGCCATGAAAAGAATAACAAAAGGAAATGGCCTCAGACATCCACGAGATGGTTTGCTTTGAAACAGCTAAACTCAAAGTCTTGGGATGGTCAGACTTATGAATTGCCTTGGTTTTATCCAAATACCTGAACTGTCTTGTGCAAATCCAAGGTATGCAAGACCATCTCACTAGCAGACTGTGGAGAAGGAACAAAGGAAGGGAGCTGTAATGCCTGATTTAATGACAACTCATTAACAACTTTGGCATAAAAGAAGGCTTAGTATGAAGAAACACCGTCTCAGCGAAAAAAATCAAAAAAGGAGGAATGGCCATAAGGGCCTGAAGTTAAGAAACCCACAGAGCAGAGGTAAGAGCAAGCAACAGGATGGTCCTCCAGGTACAGTGTTGCAAAGAAGCTAAAACTGCATGCTTAAAAGAAGCCTGGGTCAATTTTTCCAAAACACAATTAATGTCCCATGGGGGCTTAAGATTTAGGATGCATTTGAGAAATTTACCTCAAATGAGAAGCCAGAGGAGAATTCAAGGGCAGACAGGCAGAAATAGCTGATAAATTGGCTTTTACAGAAGAGGTCAATCCAGACTGAAGCAACTCACACAAATAGAAGAGGACTAGAGGAATCCCTCGCTGAAAAAGGGTACTGGCTATGAGCAGGACAACAGACTGAAAATCTTTTCCATTTCAGCATGTAAGATTTTCTGTCTGCAGGTTTTCTTCCCTCCTGTAAAACCCTGAACATGTTCTCAGGGGGGAACCAGTGCTGTCTTGGCCAAAAGGGAGTCACTAGCAAGATTTCTGAGGAGTCTAGCTGAACCTTCTGTAGGACTCTTGGAAGTAGGGAAGGGGAGGGAAGACAAAGGGAAATAAAGGGTGTCCGTCTTCTGTGCCAGATGGCCTGGCACTCTGAAACAGAAAAAGGGAGCTGCCTGTATGCCAGGGGGGGTCTAAAAGCTCTACCATCTACCTGAAGAATACGCCACCGATGGACTATGTCCAGAAACACATCTCTGTGGAGCATCCATTTGTGAAGCTGTGTTTTGGACCTGCTCAGTCTGCCATTACATTGCATTCTGAAAAATATACACGGTCTGAAGAGTTAGATGATAACTGATAGCCAGATCCCAGCCCTGAAGAGCCAGCCTGCAGAGAAGATAAGACTTTGTGCCCCCTGCTTGCTGACATACCACATCACTGTGGTGTTGTCTGTGTAAGCCTTCAGAGGGCCTGAAGAGAGCATGGGGTGAAAAATCTGAAGGGCCAAAATCACAGCTCTCATCTCTTTGGTGTTGATATGAATATCTTGGAGCCTGCAAAAAGCAATCACATTAGCTATTCATTTTGTGAACACCCAGGGGCAGTATAAAGGCCATAGGGCAAAACAAAGAACTGAAAATGAGAGGAAGAAACAAAGAAACAAAAACTTCCTGAAAAGAGGGTGAATAGGAATATGAAGGTAAGCATTTTTCAGATCTAATGACACCAGAAAACCCTGAGACAGCAACAGAGGAAACAGGGTTTGAAGACAAGGCATGTGAAAAGAAGGAACCTTGAGAAAGGTGCTGAGAAGGAGCGATCTGGAATATGCCCTAAAGAGATCTACTTTTGTGGAACTAGGAACATTTTCCTACTTGGGAAGGAGAAACAGACTGAATAGTTCCCTGGTCCACCAGGGACCAAGAACCCCTGAAAAATGAGGAAGATGCTCTTGAGGAGGTTGAGGAATTCCTGAAAAAGGAAGAAGGGACTTCCATACTAAGAAGTAACCCTGACAGACGATGGACAGCACCCAAGGATCTGAGGTGATGATGTGTCAGTTTGGAAGACAGAGGGAGAGCCGAAGGGACAAGGGAACCTGGCCGAGGGTTGGTGAGTGAAGTGTCAAAGAGAAGCTACCACCCTTCCTGCTTTTAGTGGCCTTATGAGGCTGCCTGCAAATAAAAGCAGACCTAGTAGGATAATTCCTCTGGAACATCGGGATAGAGGACACAAAAAGGTTCTGCAAAGCTTTACCGTTTTTTCCCAAAGAGATTTTTTTTGTTATCCACAGTAGCATCTTGGCCTTAATGTCTTGAGGTAAAGATTGCAGGAGAATCCAAGAGGAATGCCTCATGACAGACCCAAAGGCAGCAACTCTGGATGAGGCATCAGCAGCATTATAGCTGCACTTGATAGAGTGGACAGCCACCTGACAGGGAGAACCAAAAATACATAGAGCAGAAGACTTTGCTTCAGAATCAGGGAGGTCAGAGATAACCTGACAAGCCTGGGCAATCAAGGCCATAGCATATCTGGTCATTTGAGTCTGTTTACTGATGACCCTAAAGGCCAAAGTGGAAGCAGTAAAGACCTTCTTTCTGATGGTCTCCATGGCCCTACTATCCTTATCCAAAGCAGAAGCGTGGTAAAGGGCAAAAGGCTTATCAGAGGAGACTGACACCACAGCAGGATCAGCAGGATGACACAAATAGGAATTGACAATCCTCAGCAACCTTATGCACCTTATCTGGTTTCTTTGGAGCAGGGGGCTGAGAATCAGGAGTTTTAGAGGCAGTTATAAAGGTGTCCAACCAAGCAGCCAACACAGAAGTTACTGCAGAAGGTTTAGGAGTATCCACCTGAAGCAACTCATATAATCTCTTCTGGATATCAGACACCTGAGAAGAATTCCACTTAAAGTATTCCATCTTTCTGGCTGTGTCCCCAAAATATAACTCCCAGAAAGGAGACTCCGGGCTAATGGACTCCTCTTCATCAGAGCCATAATCCAAAGGAGAAGGCATCTGGGAATAATAAGGCAAGGATCCTTCATCAGACTCGAATCCTCATCTGAGGAATCAGGTTCCCTAGGTCTTTTAGAAGGAATAGAAGTCCAAGAGAGGGTAGGCACAGAAACCTCTTGGGGAGGTTTCAGGACCATTAAGATATTAAACAGGCTCAAGTAAACTCCTGCCATTCTCTTTGAGGGTCCTTGGGATGCATACAAGAATGTTTAGTCTTCTGTTTCTTTTTGGTAGGGATGTCAGCCCTAGCAAACACCAGAGGTTCTGAACCCTGATGGGATTCAGTAACAGTACCTGGACCTCTTTCCTGACTAGAATCTGCAGAATCCCTTTAGGTCCCTCTGAGATAGTCAACAGCAGTTCCTCTTCAACAATTGGAGAAGATGCCTGCAAACCTCTGTCTGGTTCGATTCTCAGCTAGAGCGTCTTCTGCGTGGAGACATGTGTGAATGGGTGAACCGTCGTTGAAAGTCGTGTGTCAGGGCTGGTAATTCGGCATGTAAAAATCAACTACCAATCATTAGCGGACCGGAGTTCCACTGTGGCGACCCCTAACCGGGAAAAGCTGAAAGACACAACATTGAAGAAGCCTGGTAGGAAATGATGGACTGACAACTGTATGCATCTTGTGCAAAAAAAAGAGAGATTCATGAAATGTGTTGTGCTCCCTTTTATAGCCACATTCCATGCAGGCATTCATGGTGTAGGGGACACAGTACATTTGCATAATAAGTATGCCACAATAGCTAATGTTCAAGCAGGACCACAGTTGTGACAGCAGCCATAAACTTCGGGACTTCTGCTTCAGAAGGCTTCAGCACCCTTCCTCTCCAAGCTGTGTTGATGTCATGTCTTTGAGACCTCAGTGCATTTCCAGTATGAGAGTTATGTTCACCCACACATCTCTGGTTCTCTCTTGCCCACAAGCTAAGGGCATGAACTGCCTTTATGCCTTTTAAGGCCCACTTGTACCACAAAGCAAGTACTATCACAATCCACCTTCTACGACTCTATGGAAAAGAGAGAAACAAATGTTCAGCGAATGTTGGATCCCCCTCTATGACTCCACATCCAAAGAAGAAATAAGAAACCCTTTAAGAGAGGCAAATGTGGAGAACGAGGGGGGGGGGGTAGTTAAACAGTACTCACCCCAACTCTAGGATGCCTAAACCCAAAAAGTAGGAAAAGTGGTGAGCAGGTTCTCTGAAACAGGCTGCAGAAGACCTTGCCAAGATATAAAGTCAGACCTTCTTCTGGAGGTGATCCAGTCTGTAATGCTTAAAACGTATGGAAAGAGGACCAAGTGATAGCCCACAGGAAAGCCTAGATGGTCCCCCTTTTCGATATGCTACAGTAACAGTCACAATCCTTACAGTATTAGGGTCACTTATATTTTGCATATTTACTGTTTAACAGTATCAATGGCTGCCTACTTGTCACATTAATTACACTGCTTCATCAATTGTAACCACTCTAATACTTTCCAAGTACACTTCAAACAGTCCAGTCCAGTTCCACAACTCCATCCTTATGCTACTCGTCCAAAGACTAGTTAATATTTTTGAATCCAAGATACTGCAGCCTCACTAGTACTAGTTACTTCCCTGGTCCATACAAGACCAGTGATGGGGTGCTAAGCCAGGGATAAATTTGCAGTTTTCCATCCATTCATCTAAGTTAGATATGAAGATGGTGAGAGGTTTGCTTTGCAAAAAACTTTATTTTGTTCCAGAAGTGGTTAATTCTTGGGAGAGGAGCTCTCGTGGTAATAAGTCTTAGATATGTTGCATTATACATTTAAGTATTCTGATCTTGTATTTCTGTTATTACCAGTTTTATGAATACGAACTAGATCAAGAAACACTGGGTTATTTACACCTTTGCAGGCCAGGCAATGATCACTCCATGGGAATACATAGGAGAGACAGAAGATACACAGGGATTTTAGATGTTCTGGCTAACCTGAGGAGCTCATAATTGAGCCTGTTTAGTGAGTAACTACTAGGGTTCTTTCAAGATGGGTTAGGTGTTTGGACAGGTACCTAACAAACGGTACATTGCACTCCAGAATGGACCTGGCGATGGATGAGTTGAGGTGAATGATGATCTCTTTGACCAAGAGGTGACACCCTCAGTTATCAGTAGGGTAAAGCCAGAGGCTCTCTTAACAACAAATGACAGGGGCAAGCACAGTGGTGCAGCACACAGCATTGTCAGCTCACATCAAGAGGCTCTCCAGCTCAATTCTCAGCTGGGGTTCCTTCTGTGTGCAGTCTGCATGTCCTCCCTGTGTTCGTGTGGGTTTCCTCCCACATTCCAAAGATATGCAGTAGGTGGACTGGATACACTAAATTGGCCATAGAATGTGAGGTGTGGAAGAACTGCGGGAGGGCTAGCTACCCAGAGGTGTAAACCTTGGCTCCAGATGACTGTCACTGTTGAAGTGACACCCTGACCCCATTTGCAAAAATGGTAAAAGGAGTTCTGCTACATTGCAGTGGCTTAAAGACAGCTCATTACGCAGGAAGGTGACTAAGTTTTTAATGATACTGTCTATTTTAAGGGAGGGGGTGGTAGGACTTATTTGGCAGATGTGTAAGAATTCCTTTTTCCCAGACCATACAGTTCTACTTCTTTTTGGTATTCATCTATAGACCATAATCTGATGCCTGACATCTGCCTGGGTTAAGCCCTCTTGGAGATCTCAAGGGAGTTAATGATGGCACTATTCCTCTCAACCCTCTTGGTACAAGAATTCTGGACAAAGCAAAAATAATAGGAGGGCAAAAGTCCAAAAACAGAGACTGATTGTAAATATTACTCTTATAAACTTAGAAAATTGCTAGAATAAAGGGTTTTGCATTAGCATTTATTTTCTGAAAGATAAGAAGTCTGAAATTCAAAAGTCTATCATGATTTAGCAACTTCAATCCTCAATAATTTGCTAGAAAGCCACAAATTTTATGAAGAACAGACCAAAAATTTGATTGTGTCTTTTGGCTTTTAGGGCTCGTCACAGCGGAACTCCGGTCCACTAATGATTGGTAGTTAATTTTTACGTGCCGAGTTACCAGCTCTGACGCACAACCTTCAACAAAGGTACGCCCATTCACGCAGAAGACGCTCTAGCTGAGAATCGAACCGGACAACGTCTTACTGTGAGGCAACTACGCTATCGCAGCACCACTACAGACCAGAAATAGGCAAAAATCTGGACTTGTTGAAAAATTCTGAACAGTTTAGAGGTATGGATGGTGCCTTGCTTGTGGTCATCAACATACCTGGTTAGCCAGAGAGCTCTTTAATTACAGCTTTGACATCAGAGAAGTTGATGCCAAGTAGAAGTGGTACTAAAACATAGCACTGAGATACACCACCACTGATAAATCTCTTGGAATATATTGAATCATTAATCCTAATATAGTAATGTCTATGAGTGAACCAGATGGCAATCCAATAAGTTACATATGAATTTATATTGGATTTGACCAGTTTATCAATGGTGTCACAAGGTGATATACTGTCAAAAGCCTTTGCTAAATTGAGATAAGCTCTTTGCATGGCACTGCCCTTAAATAATGTTTCTGCAACTCCTTGAAATAAACCAACTAGATTTAAGAGACATTATTTACCTTTTACAAAGTCAAAGCCAAACTGATTAGGGTGTTTAGACTGCAGGTTTCCTATGACCCTGTTTGTGAGGTCCACGATGATGCATTCCAACACCTTGCAAATAATGCTGGTAAGGCTGATATAGGTCTACAGTTACCAGTGTCTGTGATGGGACCTCCTTTGTGAAGTGGAACTACAAGTATTTTCTAAACTTCTGGTACATATCTACTGGAAAGGATGCAGATGAATAGTTTGTATTGGCGGTTTCATAATGACCAGAAAACAGACCGGTATGCTATCTGAACCCACAAAAGTTGGTGGTTCTTGTCATGGAAATGCTTTTAATATCTGTCCATAGACAACTGACGGAGGAGTGGTGTGGACCACAATACTCTGTACTGGGAAGTTTGGAGAGAAGAGAAGGGAGTGCTGGAGCTGAATTTATCTGCAAGATGTTTTAGCTACAGCCCCAGGGTTTGAGTGAATGACAGCATTACAGAGCAACTAAGTGCAAAGCTAGTGTTATTTCTGAGATTATGTACATAATTAACATCTTGTTGTTCTCCTTCCTAATTTAGCAATTTAAGTTTATATACTGCTCTGCTGGATTCATGATCTGATCTTGCTTCTAAGTTCTTAGTTACCAGTTTTGAGGCTGTTACAACAAACTGAGTTTTTTTTGTACTGTTTAGGGCTATGAAGGTTTTCTGTTTACTGCAGATTTTTTTTATAGCTGAAATCTACCAGAGGGGGGTTGTTTCGGAACTTGGCACTGTATTTGTGATGAACAAAAAAACAAAAGTTATGTACTTACCATGATGATGCAGCCATTTCATCCTGATCTGTCCAATACGACCAACGGGACTGGAACCACTTGTTAGATCTTATCTGGCCATATGCTAATGCTCTCTACCTCAAGCTAACTTTTCCCCTCCCATAATGCTCTGCATGCCTTCTTGTCCTCAGATCGAGTTTGCCCATTTGAAACTCCACCTGAATCCAGTATCTGGATGGGAAAAAGAGGAAGGGATGTCGCATCTGACTAGTGAGGATGAAAAGGATGAGAAAGTTATATACTTTTATAATGACAAGATCAGTGTTGTCTTTTCCATCATGTTCAAACTGAAGGTTACGGGAACCGATTCTATTCTGACACTGGCCACAATCCATAGACTTCCACCCACTGAGCTCTACCTCCTCTACCCATAATCTCTCGCTCCTCAGGACTACCTTAGATCAAGTTTGCCCACATTACCCAAACCTGACAATATGGGAAAAAGATATGAAGGACCCCAAAACAGAAGGGAAAAATGAAAGATTTCCCTGATTCAGTCATCCCACGGTCAAAAGGCTTTGCCAAGAAAAACACAAGGGTCAGAGGGAGGGAAGGTTGAACCAGATGGAAAGAGACAACATGGATCTATCTTCATGGTAAGTACATAATTTTCCATCCAATACTGTCTTTTTCATCTGGATTAAACCTATGTGACAGAGTCCCCAGCCATATAAAATCCCAGAGAGGTCACCCAGGTAGCAGCTACAACAAATCCTTTCCAATGAATTCTATAGAAAAATGCTGTAGAAGTAGCCATAGCTCTAGCAGAATGAACATTTGGTTTAGCCTGCAAGGACTTTGTTTTCAAAGTATACCCAAATGAAATTACAATCAGATGACTTGAAGAGTAACTCTGGACACTGGAAGGTATTACCAGGCTTTTGAAAGAGACACACAACCGATAGACTTTCTGAAAGATTTTGTTCTATCCAAATAAGCTCTCAATTGTCTGTGAACATCGAGAAAATACAGCAAAAGTCTTCCCCTGTTGTTGGAAAACTCAGGAAAAAACTCAGGCAAATGAATGGAGTGGTTTAAATTGTTCTCTATTATCAACATGGGAAGAAGGGTCTGTCCACATAGATAGCCTGTCTTTATGAAAAACTAAATATGGAGGTACTGATGAAAGGGCTTGCAACACCCACTTGGCAGAAGTAACCACTACCAAGAATATGGTCTTCTAAGATAACAACTTTAAGGTCTTCCAAAATAAGAACTTTAAATCAACTGTAGCAGAAGAGTCAATGATAGGAGCAGCCAACACTTAAAGCATGAAGAGTAAAGCCCATGGAGAAATGGGGTATATGACTGGAGGATGCAACAAAAATATATCCTTGAGGAAAGCCTTGGAAATTTTGACAGCCGCTAAGAGTATTATATTTATCAATGTGAAAAATTGGAAATAACTAAAAATTGCACATCAATAGCAGAATAACTCGAGCCCAAGTGAAAGAAATTTGCCAAAAAGTCAAGAATAACCGCTATGGGGGCTGAAAATGGATCCAACAGATCGAGGAAGCCCAACAAGCAAAACATTTCCACTTACTAGCATACATCTTAAAGGTAGAGAGAAAGACAAAATATGTACCACTATCAGAAAGCTTGGGATTTCTGTCCATCAAAGAAATAGGAGAAACCATGTAGTCAGCTTTACAGTCTGAAAGATGGGTGGCTCCAGACCTAACCAGATGAGAAATCAGATCTGAAATGCGATCCAAGACCCAAGGAGGATACTTCAGAAGAGGTCAAAGAAGGGGACTCACACCTGACAGGGCCAAAAGGGGGCAATGAGGATTGCAGTCACAGAATCTTGACTAGACCTCACATCTGCATTGGCCTGGTGGGACCTCTTGGATGACTTGATTTTCTAACAACTTTTGGATTTCAATTGCTGCAGCCTTTCTCTGATGGGGTGGCACTTCTGGGAGGTATTTTGATTTTAAATTTGAAGTATCTAAAAATGGAATTCTACAACCTCTGGATATGACTTTCAATACTCACGCATTCAATGAGATGGCCTCCCAAGCTTTCGGGAGTATAGACAAGAGACCCCCGAATGCCTCCAGAGTTGGACAGTTGGGCAACCCTTTAGGGCCACTGAAAGGGCTTTCCAAAGAAAACTCCACAAAATCCCTGATTTTCTGGACCATAGACGCTGTATGAATGGTGTCCATTGTGGCTACCCCCTCTGCTATGGGGGGAAACCTGAGAAGGAGGTTCATAGAAAAACTGCTCTACTCTTCTAAAAAAAGTGGAGTTCTGGTTCGTAAAGAAGGTCCATTTAGGGGTAGCAAAAAAAGCACTCCCATGGCAGGCAGTATCCTCCCCTGTAATCTTCTAGTCAATGTGTCCTTAACCATGGACTCCACAAAAAAGGAGTCATCCAAAGGGGCATTAATAAAAGATGCCTTGAAGTAGTTCGCAAAGTTATATAACCTCATCCGTGTGTGTAAACGTATGGCAATGCTGGTGCCAGTGGCTCGGGACATGCCATCAGCTGCACACATGGACACACTGGCAATGGACTGTAAAGTGGATATCTGAGTCTCCAAGGTCTTCTGAGACTCCATAGTCTACCGAGTTTTAATCACCGTAATTACCTTTGATACTTCTGAGATAACCCACTAAAGTCAGGTCAAGTGGGCTAAATAGTTCAAAGCCCTCAGCACAAAAGTTGCTGAATCGTGAGAATACTTCCCCAGTCGGTCCAACTCCCAAGACTCCTCATTTGGAGGATGAACTGAGGAGCTCTGTTCTGAGATCTCCTCTGTAGTGGTTGCTGCCACCACAATAGCATCCATGGCTGGACCCTTACACCAAAGTCGCTGGTCTATGGGGAGAGCAAGAACCTTATCTGGCTTCCTGGGGATGGTTCCACTGTATTAGCCTCCTTCTATGCAAGGTTAATACGAGCAAATGGAGTGGGAACTACCCAACACGTGGATGGGCCCACCCCAAAAGCCTCCAGTATATATGACTCCTCAGGAGACACGGCTTCAGCTGTTCTTCCTCTGCTCTGCCGAAGGAGTTCCAAAAGGTCACCAAAACAGACATCCTCATGGGGGGGATTTTGGGACTGCTCTCCTACCTTGAGGTTGATGTCAGTGAGCTATTCCTCTGGGAAGTCCAGGTGCTTTCTCTTGCACTGCCTCTTCTGGAAGGGGAGGCAGAGCCCAGGGGTACTAAATGAAGGGCAGACTGGAGGCCACCTGGGGTGAGCTGTCCCAGAACAGGTTGAATTGTGTCCACAGGCAAAGATGTTGAAGTGGGAAGGGAACACTGGCTGAATTTGACCACTCCTCCTCCTTACAGGACAGCATGCTTATTACAGCAAAGGCAGAGGCCGACTCATTCCTACCAGAGCCAGCAGACCTAGAATCTGAAGACCACGAGGATGCATCAGACCTAGATGCTGCTCCTTCGTGCCCCAACACTGAGAATGTAGCCAAACTATCTAGAACCGAAGCCCCGAGGAGAAGGGACAACCCCAAAACAGGAATTATCAAATCTGCATTGATATCCCAGTTCCGGGACCAGAGTCAAGGAATCCAAGGTATGGGTTGGCACTGAAATTAGTCAAGCTGTCAGATACGACCCTAAGGGAGGGAAGGCAACTTGCTCTGATAACCTCAGAGGAAAAAGGCTCAAGGAAAGAAACCATGGTAACAGAGCTGAAGTTTCAGATTGAGGACCCGAAGCACAGGGAATGAGACATATTGCATTTGCACCTGTAAAAGGACTACATCAACTGTTCCAATACAGTAGGTCCTAACCTCCCAACCAAATAGGCCAAATAGGAAGGAGACTTGGAGACCCTCTTACTGCAGTGGGGCTCTGAAGACTCGACCTAAAGCAGAGAAGCTTGGATCCATCACTGAGAAGGGAAAGACTCAGACAAGGATGTCTGTGGGGTAGATGGAGAAAAGGGTGAAAAGGTTCTGCCTGATGGAGCACCCTTTGAAAGGAAGTGGCTCAAGATACTGAATGTAGGAGAATGACCCTTCCCCACAACTGGTGAAGCAGACCAGTTCCAATGGTGTCAGAGCCAATCACTGAGCTGAAGCTGTTGGGGAAGCTGAGGGGCTTGGGACCTTCAGCTCCAATGAAGAAGATGAAGCCGAAGAGGGAGCTGAGCACTTGCAGCTCCCTTGACAGCGTTGTGGTCCTTGTAACTCAATTGCAATTTATCCCCTTCACTGGAGGGGGCAGAAGAGGCCTCAACAGCTGGCAGAAGCCCTTTGAGAACCAGCTTAGCTCTCCTCTTATTAACCACAAGGGAGCAAAATGACTCACAGATGGAGCAAGGCGAGTCCAAGTGGGCAGCTCCTAAACAATAAACATACAAAATCATGTGGATTCTGAGACGGAAGCATACTCCCATACCTGACCACTTTTTAAACCCTTTATCTGCATCAAAAAGCTACAGCAAAATACTGCACTATAAACAACTCATCTACCTATCCTAACCTACAGCTACTAGAAAACCAACAACAAATACCAAACACCAGTAATAACACAAGGACTTGAAAAAAAACACAGAACCCCATCTACAAACCTACCAACCCTAACCCACTATCTAAAAATTATGAAAACCTATACACTAACACTATAACCACTATACACACAGGGTAGAGAGGAAAAAAACTAAGTTAAATACTTGCAAAAAGGATACAAGAAATATGTAGCACTCAACTACGGTGCTATCCAGGAATAGTGGCAAACAAGATCTGAGGTAGTCCTGAGGCGAGAGGGATTGTGAGTAGAGGAGGTAGAGCTCAATGGGCTGAAGTCTATGGAATGTAGGCACCATTCTCAAGAAGGGACTGTGACAGTCCTGATACTGTAGACCTTTTTAACCTCCAAGTCTGCGTCCATTGGAGGAACCCCCTATGCCACAACAGTTCTTATGCAAAGAAAGAAAGGCGGCCCAAAATTGGGGTTTTCTGAACCATAGGGATTTGGAATCCTTCCAATTCTAATAAAAAGGTCATTGAGGGTTCTCAAATCTAGCTCCCATGGCTGACAAGGTCTTGCCTTCTTCACACTTCAAAATCCTTCCTTTTACAGTCAGACCACACAGTCAGTACAGCTACTGGGCAGAAGTTGTAAATATTGGTTGAGTTACCTCCTTTGTGTAGAGGAAGTATGCATGCTTTTTTCCTGAGGTTAGGTACATAGGATTCTTGACTAATCTGTTAATGATTATACTGATGGGATAGGCAATACTTTCAGCAGCATTTTTTAGATACTCCATGGGCAAATTGTCTGCTGCACTGGAGCTTGGTTGAAGCTTTAGGAGAAGTTTTTTTTTTATGGTCGCTGTACAGACAGTGTTGAGGATGAACTCAAGGAGGGAGGTGGTGGTAGTAGAGTTTGAGTATGAGTTAGGGGAGGGCTGAGACTGATTTTGTGCTGTGAGATTGGTTACATATGGTGTGTTTATGATGAGGACTGGAGCATGTGGGGAGGTGTTAGTAGTAGAGCTTGTGTGTGAGCTAGGGGAGGGCTGAGACTGATTTTGTGTTGTGGGATTGGTTTGATGTGGTGTGTCTGTGGTGAGGACTGGAGCCTGTGAGGAGGTATACTTGAGTGGAGTATTTTGGTCAGGTGTGTTTGATGCGGGGATTGATTTTGAGAGACTGGCAGTAATGCTTGCTATGGTGTCTATGAAGTAGGTGTTAAAGAGAGTTGCAATTTGATCTGGAGATTTGTCAGGGTGTAGACAGTGGTTACTTTTTGTGCCAGGGTCTAGGAGGTTACCACTAGAGACCCAAAATTGTTTGGGATTATTTTTATGGTTATTTTGTAATTTTAGGTAATGTTCTTTTGCCTTTAGTTATAAGTTTCTTTAACCTGATGCGCAGTTGTCTGCAGTTTTGTAAGTCATTTTGTAACTTTAGGTAATGTTCTCTTGCCTTTAGTTATAAGTTTTTTTTTAACCTGGTTGCGCAGTTGTGTGCAGTTTTGTAAGTCTGTGTTGTTATTATGCTTATGCTATTTTTTCCACACTTTGTCCCTAGCTGTCATAAGATCTTTAGTAGACTTGGTTAACCAAGGTGGATGATTAGCTTTTGACCTTTTTATTTGGGGGGCTGATAGGCTGTCTAATATTTTAAGAAAGGTAGTGTATGTTGAAGAGCGTCATCTACTGGTAGAGTTTTTAGGATATTGTAGTTAATGCTTTTAAAGATGAGGATGAACTTAAAAGGGTTGAAATTAGATAGGTTTCTTATGTTTACAGAGATTTTTTTCTTTTTTGATACAGGAGGGGTAGTTCGAGTTATGTAGGTGGGAATGTGATCACTTAGTGAATTTGGAAGTGTTGTGGCTAATGTAATTTTGGATGGGTTGGAGACTAGGATCCAGTCTAGAACTGAACCTTCATTAGTTCTGTTATTACATCTGGTTGGGGAGGTGATACGTTGGGTGAAGTTGAACAGGTTTATGTTAGAGGTTGGGGTTTTTGAGCTGATATTTGACCAGTTGACATTACTTGGGTGAAATTGAACAGTTTTATATTGGAGGTTGGGGTTTTTGAAATGGTATTTGACCAGTTGACATTTACATCGCCACATATTATTGTTTCATTTTGTATGGTGTGGGAGGCCCAAGATAGTATTTCTTCTAGAAATGGTATATTATTACCAGGGCGAATACAGACAATGACATTGTCAATGATGTCATACTGAAGATGCTGAATGAGGTTTTCACAGTTGTTTAACTTTAGAAAGGAGTTCAAGATTTCTGCGTAGGAGAATTGAGGGATGTGACCAGAGTATGGGTATATATTAAAAGTGTCTGGGAACAGGAAGACAAATACCACCTCCTTTTTTATTGAACTATATGCTCTTATGGCAGAGTAATTTGGGGGTAGGAATTCTGTGTTACTTATATTTGGTTTTGCCAAGTCTCAGTGATGGCAAGTATGTCAAGTATTGCTCAGAGTGAGCCAAGCTTACAGACCGGCTACTTTGTTGCAGATACTTTGGAGACTGATGGTAGTCATGTTTAATGATTTAAAAGATGTTCAGTTATTATTTGCAGTGGGGATAGGAACTGGGTTGGGATGCATGTCACCACATTTTATTAATGTCAGGAAATGTGGAGATAGGGTTTGAGTATGAGCAAATAGTTTGGGGCCGACAGTATGCAGCAGGGGGGCTTGGGCGTATCTTAAATGGAGAGTTGTGTAGTTTGTTAGGAGGACATGGACTTTGGTGCAGAGTAGTGAAGAGATAGTATACAGGCTTGGGTGAATATTTGAGCAGCTTTTAGATGGGGTGTATGGGTGCTGGTTTCTGAAGACTGTTTAATGAAATTTAGCTTGGAGTTTGCTGGAGGGGAGTTGTAATAGTAGTGAATAGGTGTTTGATTTTCATGAGAGAAAGTGGGAAAACAGGCAGTAATTGGTTTTGATTGGACTGTCTGTGGTTGGAGATGTAGCTAACAGGTACAAATATAAATGTACTGGGGTGGGTGGGAACTGGGGGTAGGGCATAGGAATGAAGTCAGCCCGAGCAGAGTGAGGGTGAATGGAGCTGGAATGAGCAGATCGTAGGTTACTATATAAAAACAATCACAAAAGGAGTAAATGAAGGCTAGAGCAGAGAGTAGGACTTAACTAAAGGAGAAATGATGGGCCAAGAAGTATAACGTATTGTAAGTGCAATTAGAGGGAACTAGAAAGGTAAAAATGGAAGGAGGGAGAGGAGGGTAGAAGAGCAGAATAAGAAGATAAATAACTAGGGTAAAAGAACAGTAATAAGAAGTTAAAATAAGGTATGAGACAGGGGTACAATATAGCAGGTGAAATGTTTGGTGGTGTGCTAGTTGTAGTTCACAGAAGGGTTACTTGCAGTGAGTAGGAGGTAAATAATCTACAGTAAACTCTGCTGGAAATTTGCAGGCTTGGGAAAAGGCACTTGTGTTCCAGACTTGATGGACAGGCGTTCAGCAACCCCTCTCTACTGACAGAACAGCATTAATGTTTGTTGGATGTCTGCAGGCTTGGGAGGCACTTGTGTTCCAGATGTGATGGAGGGGGTTCAGCAACCTTTCTCTACTGACAGAACAGCATTAAAGTTTGTTGTTTGCAGGCTTGGGAGGCACTTGTTTTCCAGACTTGATGGAGAGGGTTCAGTAGCCTTTCTCTACTGACAGAACAGCATTAAACTTTGTTGGATGTTTACAAGCTTGGGAGAAGGCACTTGTGTCCCAGACTTGATGGGGGGTGTCAGCAACCTTTCTCTACTGACAGAATGGCCTTATCATAAGAATTTAGTGGAAAAACACACTTCAGTAGATATATTAGCAGATTCTAGAACACCACTGGGAGTGATGCATCTGGTAGAGTTGGATAGTGCAACATTCTCAAAGCAAATATGCCTGAGGCATAAGCACACTTCCCAATTCTATCATCCTGGACTATCTGTTAGGATGATGGATAAAGGATGATTCTTTGGAGTTTCTTCTTGGTGGTAGCTGAAATCATCATGGAGTCAGAGTACCTCTTTCCCAGAATTGCCTATCTTTGGAAGAATGTAAAATTTTGATTGGTTTATGAAGTATGGCTTTCCTGTGTTGAATTCCTGCCATATCCTTCAAGTGACCAGGTCCTTAAGCCTGTCCACTGGAAGGGCCTCCCAAGAGGAGACGGAGTAAATTCATATGATTCAAAGATCACTTTCTCATCCTGACAGGATGATAAGGTAGGCCGATATCCCAGTTAGTTTCATTAGCTCAAAGAGTTCAACAAAAGTAGTGTACTCAAAAGGGGATTGTGGGGAACCCTCTCAAATATCTCTACAGCAGTCCGTGTGTCACCTTTTGCATGTCCCCTTTCCTGGGATCTCCAATTGGGGCTGATCCAAGTCCCTGAAGAGTCTGTCAGAGCAGTTGCTGTCTTTCTGAGAACATTTGGCTTGCTCTCTCCTTGGGAACCATGAAATGCTGGCTTAAAAATGAGTGGGTTTGCACCAGAGGAAGGAGCCAGTGCCAATGGGATCCTATGGAACATTTCAGTGTAGAAGCTACTATCCTTTACATGGCTCCTAATGCCAATCCACAATCTGTTTTACCTTGGGAATCTAACTTCTGAGCCTAGCCACCCCTGCTGAAGGGGAAATCTGGGGTTGAGAATTGATTTCCTGAGACCAAGGAACCACGTGTGTCAGAGTTGGAGACAGGAGCAGACATTTCAAAAGCCAAAGAGATTGATGCTGAAAAATGCCCCATACATTTCAATGCCAAGTACAGTTTCAAAGACCTGGGTTTCAACTGCTGGAGCCAGGACTCATCACACCCCAAGGATCTAAGAGTAGAGTACATCAGAAGGGTTGGCATTGGTGTTAAATGCACTTGCATCATGGCAATGCCACAGGTTCCTGATGTCAAGACTGCTCCGAGGCCTCGATGCAGAGAAAGGTGCCAGAGAATGAACCAGTAATGGTTAGGGGGAGCCAATCTGATCCACTCTTAGCGCAGAGGGGAATAGAATGATGCCTACATTTACTTGAGTCTTAAGACAGCCACTCATCATGCATTCCCAATCCGCTTCAGTTGTACTTCTTACTATTATGAAAGACCTAAAACACAAAATATCCAAAAACCAAGGACCAAAATGTTCAAAAAACACCATAAAGTTCCACCATGAAACATGAATTACGCTGAATACAGGAAAATATAATTCACCATAGATTTATTCTGGTACCTTGGCCTTTTGCCTTCAAGGAATAATTCTCAAGTAAAAATCACTTCCTTTTATATAAACCAGATCCATCACAAGCAGGTTGAATAATTGCTTAATTACAACAATTGTGACTGAATAGTAAAAAATAATTTTACAAACCTAATGCCAAAGCAGATTGAATACAGTTAAATTGCAATTTACAATACTAAATCATCCTAAAAATATTTTTAAGGTGATACAGTGTTAAATACTCTATAAAGTGATATTATTATCCAGGTTCTTGGCCCGGGGATGTAAAGTACGATAATTTAAGATCATCCTGCATTCTTATTTATTTAATTCCCTTCTAAGATTCTCCTTGTTCATCATTGGTCGTGCCAAAACACTGAAAAATAGACCCCCACTGAACCATCATGTTTAGATATAAAATGAGCAGCCGCAGGGCTGTCCATTTTGGATCTCCTGATATCCCCTAAATGCTCCATAATGCATACCTTGACTTTCCTAGTAGTTTGCCCTATGTACCAACAGGTATTGGTGCAGTCACAACCAATAATGTATACTATTCCACAAGAGTTTCAATCATAATGTTCTTTAGCAAAGTACAACTTCCCATTAATCTTTACACCATTAAGATTTTTAACTCTACTACAAAACAAACAATTTCCACATGAATAAGTACCTACCCTACCCCCTTCTATATCAGTACTAACTGTACTATTCAGTAATTCTTTAAGGTTGCTATACCTGCCATAGTGACATGTTTGGGGAATAAAGCACCTACTATAGGCATCATCACATACCTCATTCCATACTTGTTTGAGTACATTCTCCAGAATAGGAGAAATTGGAAAATCTAGTAACAAAAAAATTTCCACACATTGATCCTCAGTATTGTCTCTAGCAATATACTTCCCCCACCACCTTCCATCATAAACCTTCTCTTTATACTGCACCTTATTCTGACCCTTTACATAGAATTCAGCATTCAAAGTGCTGTTGTTAGAGTTTACCGCCCACGTAAACCTCAAACCATGAGCATCTGCGTTCACCTCTTGCATAAATTCCACAAACCTATTGTGATTGCCTCTGCTGACAAAAATTAAATTGTTAATATATCTCATATAATATATGACGTTAGTAACAAAAAACTAATGCAAAAACAAACTGTTTCTCAATTCTCCCATGTACATTATAGCATAAGATGGAGCAAAGGCTGCCCCCATGGCTGTACCTCATAACTGCAAATAAAACCCTACAGGAAACTAACATCAGTAAATAATTTTTTGCATGCAGAAAGTATGCAGCCCCACCCTTTAATAAAGTCTTTACCATTTGGAGAATTCAGAAGGATTTTTTATAATAGCTCTGAAGAGTTATTTCGGGAAGAATTTTTGAATAAAGTACATGAGAAATTATCTCTGCATGGGTATTCTGATTCTGTTCTTGTCAAAGTTAGGGAGAAGATTTATGATAGACGGAGGTGGGGGAAGTATGTTGCTAGAGAAAATACCGAGGATCAATGTGTGGAAAATTGTTTTTTGTTACTAGATTTTCCAATTTCTCTCCTAGTTTGGAAAATATACTCAAACAAGTATGGAATGAGGTGTGTGATGATGCTGTAGTAGACGCTTTATTCCCCAAACATGTCAGTTTTTCTATGGCAGGTGCAGCAACCTTAAAGAATTACTGAATAGTACAGTTAGTACTGCTATAGACGGGGGTAGGGTAGGTACTTATTCATGTGGAAATTGTTTGGTTTGTAGTAGAGTTAAAAATATAAATGGTGTAAAGATTAATGGGAAGTTGTACTCTGCTAAAGAACATTATGATTGCAACTCTTGTGGAATAGTCTACATTATAGGTTGTGACTGCACCAATACCTGTTGGTACATAGGGCAAACTACTAGGAAAGTCAAGGTATGCATTATGGAGTACGGGATATCAGGAGATACAAAATGAAAAGCCCAGTGGCTGCTCATTTTATATCTAAACATGATGGTTCAGTGGGGGGTCTATTTTTCAGTGTTTTGGCATGACCAATTATGAACAAGGGGAATTTCAGAAGGGAATTAAATAAATTAGAATGCAGGATGATCTTAGATTATTGTACTTTACATCCCAGGGGCATGAACCTGGACAGTAATATCACTTTATTGGGTATTTAATATTGTATCACCTTAAAAATATTCTTAGGATGATTGAGTATTGTAAATTGCACTTTAACTGTGTTCAATCTGCTTTGGCATTAGGTTTGTAAAATGAATTTTTACTATTCAGTCACAACTGGTGTAATTAAGCAATTATTCAATCTGCTTGTTATACATCTGGTTTATATAAACGGAAGTTATTTTTACTCATTAATTATTCTTTGAAGACAAAAGGCTGAGGTACCAGAATAAATCTATGGTGAATTACATTTTCCTGTATTCAGAGTAATTCCTGTTTCATGGTGAAACTTTATGGTGTTTTTTTTTTTTTTATCTGAAAGACCTTACAGAACCCACTGAAGGAGGACTTGAAGGTATGAACCAAGATAGTCCCCCTCTGATGAATTTCTACTCAGAGTGAGAGGAGGGAACTTGTCCCTGATAATGACAGTCTCTAGAGATTTTACTGATGCAGTACAAGTAGGAGCAAAGAGGAGTCTTTGTATAGGGTTCTGGGGACTTTAGGATCTGAGGAATAAGTTAAATCCTGAGCCTTTCTTTATCTTCAAGCATTTTCCTTTTCTCTCTTTCTTTCTTAAGTCTGAATATTTGGGGGCAAAAGGCCTTTAACAATTAGCTTATCATGGTGATCTGTGACAGCCCAGAAGCCAAAGCTCTGACAAATTTCACAGTCTACATTAAAGTGTTCTAGTCCAAAGCAAACAGTAAATAAATCTTGTGGATCTTGGGTGGGGGGGTTTCCTGTCCACACATGACACTTTTTAAAACTTTTTCTGCACCTTTCTCCATATTATTTCAGGTCGTGCACACAAAACAGAATGGATTTGAATAACAGAGGCAGAAAATGGAGAGAACTAAAAGACTTGGAAAAAATACTTTTTTTCTGTCCCCCATCAAAGAATATAGTTGAGATAGAAATGTGCTAGGTATCCATCTAAGCATTCAGAGGAGGCTAAAAGGGAATTTAGAGTGATTCAACACAATTCAGAAGGGCTAAGCGGACAAGCACGCACCACCACCACAAAAATACAAAATGCTAAGATAGAGAAGAGTAAGAAAAGTAAGAGAATTAGCAACACCGCCTGAGAAACATCTGTTTCCAAAAGCGTCAAATGAGATCAGAGGACAGGGTGGCACGCTGAGCATTATAGGAAGGGAAAAGTTAGGAGCGTGAAGCACAGAGCAATATCAAATGGCCAGACTGGATCAAACAAGGTACTCCAGTTCCATCAGTCGAATCAGATGGAAGTATGAAACAGGATATGCAACATGTGAGATGAGAGTACAAACTGAGTATGTGTTGTTGTATGTGATACAGACGGATGGATTGATGAACTGGCTTAATTTATCACTGAACACCACAAAGTCTCTAAAGATGGTGGAGTCTGCTCTTGATTTGTCTGGGGATCATATGATGAATAAAACAGAGCAGTAATATGATTTTTCCACTGAGGGTATGACAATGGTTAAAGAGCAGACAGGGTTTGTGTTTGTGAGGACAAGATAAGAGTATATTTGTGCCACTAGCAGAGAAGGTGCTACTTGACTGGGGCAGTCTACAATGACAAAGTCATTCAAATGCTGTGCATATTTTGTTATAGACGTGAAATAAGACTGCCAATTTATGGAGGGGTCATTTATTTTATATTTGTTTACCGGGATGGTAGGACTGGATATATGTCCCTTTTCAGCAGAGGCACGGGGAGAAAAGTTCCAAGTTAGAAGATTACATTACATTAGTAACATTTACAAATTGACATAGTTTATAGTCTTCCGTAAGGTTATAAACATTTATAGAATATGGTAGGCAACAGAGTTTCACACAGGGTTTTTATTGTCATTAAAAGTATCAAAGAAAAATGTTGTTTAGGTTAATGGACAGGGACTCATTAAGATATATTCTACGCTTTGAGTGTCATGGATGGAGTTTAGTAGTAGACCAAGATATGGTATGAGGTCTTGTTTACTGATATTGGTATATGAAAAAGCATGAGGTCTCTGTCCAGGTCAATTAGTCTAGAGGTGGTGACATTTCAAATAAAGACAGGAACACCACCAGCATTACTGCTATCTGTATTTGTGGGCATCAATGAGTGGTAGGCAGAGAAACCATGTAAAAAGGGTGTTTTATCACTTTTGAGTAATATGATTTACTTCATAACACAAACAACTCTATCTTCTAGACTGAGGAAGGTCTCAGGGGAAGGCATTTTCTTATTTAGGCACCTTGCATTAAGCGTGGTGCAGTACTTGCCAGAGTGGAATCTGTACTTACTAGGCTGTTAGTCAGAGTACATTGATATTGTTTAAAAATGATACTATGGGGTTGGAGAATAACCTGGCTAGTCTACATAATCCCAGATGACACAGGCGATCCTGCTTTAGAGACATACTCAAGACAGCTCCATCATGTCAGTCTTCAGTCTAATGGTGTGCATCGCAAGTCACTGATACATGAATAATGGCACAACACAGTCATGCTGAAGTGAAGGGACTTGAGTGTCTTAGTGATATGTCAAACCATTCTGATGACTCTCACCTTTGGGGGTGGTGAAAGAAGATACATGTGGTATGGAATGCGAGTTACTGCACTGCTGAGGTTTGGCTGTGACATACTGTGCTGAACTAAGGCCGTCTCTGTGGTTTTGGAAGAGATTTTTGGAGCACTTCAGCACAGAAAAGATCTATGTTAGTCTTGCAGTATGTAGGCTTGGTGTTAGTATAGTAATGATACTCTGTTTGCACGAAAGGATTGCAACCAGTCATAAGTATTTGCAGTTAGCATATCTGAACTAATTCTGTGGTAACAGCAAATGGTTGTCAGTAAGCATGTGGCAGAATGGCCTTAGCAAAATCTACCCTGGCTCTATAAATAATATACAAGTTATGATATTTAGAAAATGTGCGGAAAGATGATAGTAGTTCCTTCTAAAATTGCCCTTCTACTGACCACACTCAGAAAAAATGCACTGGCAGCTGTTGCACTTGTGAAGTGCATGTTTACTTCTCCTGGTACAAACTTGAAAAGGACTGAGTAACAGAAAGAAATGCAATGAAAATCCATTGTGTGATGCTCTACTTTGAGACAAATTTGCCTTTCCTACATTTTGCAAAGGCTACAAATAACTAGCTTGTTTTTCTTACCTTTTCAGTACTTTTTTATGTAAAATCTCAGCTACTTATGCACATCCAGGATGTTCACAATGCTTTCCTTGCTCTTACGGATATGACAGAACCAAGGGAGTTTAATGCCTCTACTTGGCAGGACCCTTTCACCACCTCAGCAAGCAGGTGGGAATGGTGCGGAGAGGCAGTCTGAAGATGAGAAAAGATTGCTTGCACATGAGGATCTTTATAGGTAGGTACTAGGCTATTGGCCCTAGGGCCTAAATAAGCCTAGCCAAAAAGATACCCCGTCTTTCGCTACCCAAAAAAATTATTTTCCTGTGCCCCTGTTGAGCAGAGCCACAGAAGTGATCCCCGGGGTGAATTTCCTATTTCCCATCCAATCATTAAGATTTTTCTTGAAGAATGCTAATGAGGAGCTTTGCCTGATATAGATAGGTAGTTTGTTCCAGAGTATGGGAAGTCTCTGGGACAGGAATCTATCCCTCCAGCATGCTATGTTTATTGTGGTGACAACGTTTAGGTCCCTAGAGCATGTAGCTCGGAGGGATTGGGATTTCTTTAAGTGGAGCATGTCCAACAGCTCTGGGTTTGACATAGCTTTGTATGTTAGGCAGGGATTGCCTCTGAGTAGGCGATATGCGATGAAGTAAATCTGGAGTTTTTTGAGACAGTCTACGTAGGGCATCTGTTTGAGGCCAGTAATCCTCTTAGTGAGTTATTTCTGTGGCCTTTCCAGTTGTTGTAGATGTCTTGTGAGGTTCATACCAAAAGGGGCATTGTACTCTATAATGGGTCTAATGAGTGACGAGTAGAGGGGAACAATTACCTCTTTTTTCCTGGATGAGAGCCTTTTGTGATGAGGTGTGCCACATAGAAAGATTTCCTGACTATTGTGCTAATGTGATTATCAAAAGAGAGACTACTGTCCACCTGTATCCCAAGGTCTCCTATCACACTTTTTGGTGTTAAATAGACTACTGCCTATGTGGTAGTTCATGGGTACAGAGTTTTTACCAAAGGGGACGACAATGCACTTTTTGGCATTGAGCTTGAGGTCATGGCTTTGACACCAGGCACCTGTCTCAGTGAGGCCCTTTTGTAGGATGTCCACATCGTTAGGAGTTTCGATTATGGCGACTAGTTTACAATCATCTGCGAACTTTGTTAGCCAAAGACCTTCTGTGTTTGGTATCTACTTATCTGAAGTACAGGCTAACAGGAGAGGACCCAGGACTGAACCCTGTGGTACTCCACTTTATCACTGGTCTGAAGTCAGATTTGGAGTCTGCTACTTTCACAGTGTGGGTTCTGTCAGTCAGCCAGTTGGCAACCCATCTTGTGACATAGGGATTTATGCCTAGTTTAGTGAGTGTATCTATAATTCCAGAGTGGGGGATGGTGTTGAAAGCCTTGGCGAGATCTAGACAGGCTGTGTGAACCATCTAAGCCTTGTCTACGGCTTTGGTGACTGCTTCAAAGAAGTCTATCAGGTTTAGGAGACATGATCTGCCTTTTACAAACCCGAACTGGGTGGGGTCCATAGTTTGGAGTTTACCAATGTCTTTGTTTATAAGTTCCATCATGATACGTTCTATGGCCTTGCAGACCAGGTTTGTCAGGCTAATGGGGTGGTAGTTCCCGGGGTCCATAGTGGCTTCCCCTTTGTGGAGTGGGATAACCGTCGCTGTGCGCCATTCAGTGGGCACAAAGCCTGAGGTGAGGCTATGATTCAACATGGTACTTTGGTGGGGTGCCAGTTCATTTTGTAGTTTGTGTAGAATGCAGCCTGGGATGTTATCAGGTCCCATGGATGCTGTGTTCTTGTCTTTGGAGAGTGCGGTTTTTACCTGTGCAACCGTGATTACAGGAACTTTGCATTCTTCCAGTATAGAGATGGGCCATTTTGGGGGTGAGAGGGGGGTAAAGTTAGCACTGAACCTACCTGCCAGGATGTTGGCAATATCGGTTGGTTCTGTACATTTAGTGCCATTGTGCTGTAACTCAGAGCAGATCTGAGTGTTGCCATTGAGATTCTTGACATAGCTGCAGAATGCTTTGTAGTTGTCTTCAGAATTAGTGTCGATTTTGTTTTCGTAACTAGCTTTGGAGGATTTTATGAGGGATCGCAGCTTCTTACTGAGGCTGATCAGGGAGTTCCTCCAATCATGGAATTTTACTCTCTTTTGCAACAGTTTCTTTCTTCTGTTGTAGAGTTTGTTTATGGCAGGGGACCACCAGATTGACTTCCTTTTTTGGATTTAAATCTGATATCCTCTTTTAAAATATAACAGCCAGTTAAAAATAGCCTTTAATGCAGATATTTGAAGGGTGCTGCAGCTGTTGGCACAAAAAAGTGGTAGCATTAACTTTTCTAACACACAAACGAAAAAAATGGGAAAAGTACCCAAATATAAACAAATAACCAAAAAATAACGCACTGGAGGGTTCACCAGGTGGCAAACAAACTTTAATGAACACACAAAACAATAAATAACACTTTGAACTGGACCACAGCGTTTTCATCAGCAACTTCATCAGATGAGCATACCAACAAAATGAGTCCTTTATATATAGTCCTTAATAGGTCAATTTAACAACCAATCCACAATTAAAGACATATTAACAAACTGAAATGCTTAAAAAATGTCATAGGAAACAATGCATGAAGGTTCTATCTAAATAAAACTGATGCATTCAGTACAAATATAAAAACAAATTTAAAAAAATGCTTTAACTACATGTGGGATGCAAAATAACACTGAGTGCATTTAAAACTTTCATAAAAGAAATGCTGATTAAAAGCAAGCAGTAATTAATCTGTAACACAGCGATCTTAATGAAACAGTGCCATCTGCTGGCCAAAGTTTTGGAACAATATAAAAATCAAAGTTTAGCAACTCTTAATTTTAAGACTGGTTTCA
Organism: Protopterus annectens; assembly: GCF_019279795.1. Lineage (NCBI taxonomy): Eukaryota > Metazoa > Chordata > Ceratodontiformes > Protopteridae > Protopterus > Protopterus annectens. The sequence goes on along the minus strand of NC_056746.1, from coordinate 485,259,632 downwards.
AAGAGACCATATAATTTAAACCAGGGTGTTTGCTTCTAACACCAACTGCCAGTACAACTTTCTCTAATCCAAACGTGTCTCTCAGGGACCACCACTGAGATCAACTGGCAATACCTCAATCACAAAAAATAAATAAATAAATAAAAGTCTCTTCCTGAACAGTCTAAAGTGTGTTTATATAAAGCATTGTTTAGGTTCATCTTTTTTATATCATACCTGTGCTCATACATTCTGGATTTAAATTTCCTTTCAGTTTTGTCGATGTAAAATGCCTCACAGTTTCCACACAAGGCTAAATAAATCAAACCATTTGTATTAACGTTGGCAAAACCTAAGGTTTTAATGACTCTATTTCTGGCTTTCAAAAAACACGTATCCCCTGTTCTAACATAGGGGCATTAGGTACAACTCCCACACTTGTGTACCCCTTTTACTGGGGTTATAATTACTGGCCTTACCAGACATTCTCCAGAATGTTTTTAATAGTGCGCCCCTTTCTAATACACATTTAAGTGGTCTGTTGAATATATACTGCAAGTCAGAAGTACTAGCAAACCTACTCCATTCATCCTCTATAATACGTCTGACCATTCTAGTTTCCCCATCACAGGTTAATACCAAAGCACTGACTTGTACGCATTCTCTACATTAGCATTTATTGAATGAGTACTGCTCAGATCCATAGAGTCATTACACAAAGCTATGAGATATTTGGATGTCTGCATTAGTAAAATTAATGAGGGGTTTAAAACCAGGGTGTATAGGAAAGTGACCTTTTCAAACTCATACCTGTATTATACTAGTGTACACCCATACTATCAGAAGAAAGGGGTGGCAAAAGGCCAGTTTGTGCGCATCAGCAGAATGACATCTGATGACAACAACTTTTTGAATGAAAGTAAATATCTTTTTGAGCTGTTCAGAGGTAGGGGTTACCCAGATTCATTACTTACGGATGTGTTTGAAGAAGTGTCTGCAGCTAGGAAAACTAAGTTTGCCCCTATTTGTGTAATGACTCTCTGGATCTGAGCAGTACTCAATCAATAAATGCTAATGTAGAAAATGCAAACAACAGTGCTTTGGTATTAACCTATGATGGGGAAGCTAGAATCATCAGAAGTATTCTAGGGGATGAATGGAGTAGGTTTGCTAGTACTTCTGACTTGCAATATATATTCAACAGACCACTTAAATGTGTATATAGAAAGGGGTGCACTATTAAAAACATTCTGGAAAATGGGTCTAGTAAGGCTAGTAATTACAACCCCAGTAAAAGGGGTACACACAAGTGTGGTAGTTGTACCCAATCCTCCTATGTTTGAACAGGGGATATGTTTTTTGAAAGCCAGAAATAGATTTATTAAAACCTCAGGTTTTGCCAACTGTAATATAGAATTTATTTAGCCTTATGTGGAAACTGTGAGACATTTTACATCGGCAAAACTGAAAGGAAATTAAAATCCAGAATGTATGAGAACAGGTATGATATAAAAAAGATGAACCTAAACAATGCTTTACATAAACACACTTTAGACTTTTCAGAAAGTGACTTTTATTTTTTTGTGATCGAGTTATTACCAATTGATCTCAGGGGTGGTCCCTGGGAAACACATTTGGAGTACAGAAAGTTGTACTGCCAGTTGGTGTTAGAAGCAAACACACACCCTGGTTTAAATGACATGGTTTCTTTGAAACCAGTCTTAAAATTAAGATCTGCTAAACTTTGATTTTTATATTGTTCTAAAACTTTTGGCCAGTAGATGTCACTGTTTCATTAAGATCTTCACATAGCAGGCTCTGTTACAGATTTTTAATCAGCATTTCTTATATGAAAGTTTTAAATGTTTTTAATGTTTTAAATGCACTCGATATTATTTTACATCCCACATGTAGTTAAAGCATTTTTTAATTTATGTTTTCATATTTGTACTGAATGCCTCAGTTTTATTTTAGATAGAACCTGCATGCATTGTTTCCTATGACATTTTTTAAGCATTTCAGTTTGTTAATATGTCTAAATGTGTATTGGTTGTTTAATTTTCCTATTAAGGACTATATATAAAGGATTCATTTTGTGGGTATGCTCATCTGATGAAGTTGCTGACGAAAACGCTGTGGTCCAGTTCAAGGCGTTATTTATTGATTTGTGTGTTCATTAAAGTTGGTTTGCTACTTGGTGAATCCTCCCAGTGCCTTATATTTTGGTTATTTTCTAACACACAGACGACACTCCATGGTAGACAGATTACTTTCTGGGGGGGGGGGGGTCTCAGGTGTAATACCTCTTTAAGGAAATACTTCACTAGAAACAAGGAGTAAAGGGGTGCTCCTGCTGAGAAGTAAAGAGCATTTTCAGTGAGGCATAAGACAATCCTGATTTATAAAATTCTGACAGCTATTTCAGGATCAAGGACACTGAAAATCTCTCTCTCTTTCTCTCTCTCTAAACTAAAGGAATTAAAAACAGTTTTTACTGCTTGTATCTTGCTATCCACATCCATAGGCAAGTGCCTCTAGTTTCTCAGTTTTTATATTATCTTTTGTTTAGCCTCTTCCCAAACATCCTTAGCCGAGATAACAGAATTCTTTTTAACATATACTCCTACATACTTCATTTTATCATGTCCCCATAAATATGGGTACTGCTGAACAAATTCATGTCTGGGTACACAGTTTACAGCTATAGCCTTTGTTTCATCTTTATTTATTTTATATCCTGAAAAAAATATTTGGAATGGTTTTAGAATGTTTCACAACACTGAGATGTCCTTTTCTGGTTTTAACAGGTACAAAATAAAACTGTCTGCAAATAAAGCCAACTTTTATTGAATTCCATAGAAATTATATCTTTGAATTTCCGAGTCCCTTATTTTCTTTGCCAGTGGTTCTTAATATATTGCAAAAACCAAATAAACGGGAGAGAGGAAACCCCTAACTGATTCCTCTGTTCAGGCAGAACTTATCAGACAGGAACCCTCCCACTTTGATTTTTGCCTCCAATCCCTCATATAGCCTCCTAATTAAGCTTATTATTATATTAGGAAATGCAAACGGGCAGCGCAGTGGTGCAGCGGTCAGTGTTGTTGCCTCACAGCAAGAGGTTCTCTGGTTCGATCTTCAGCTGGGGTGCCTTCTGCGCGGAGTCTGCATGTCCTCCCTGCATTCGCGTAGGTTTCCTCTGGATGCTTCCCAGTCAGACTTTCCCGGTAAACAAATGTTTAAAAAAAATGCTTGACTTCTCCATTTCTCTGCTTTATACAAATTTCGAAACAATTTCCGAAATATCTCTACGGATCTCTGGTTATTTTTCTTGTTACAGGCTCCCTAAGTTTGGTAACAACCTTTTTTCTTTTTGCTGCCTAAGTCAATGTGCCAAAAGTTTTTGTACTTGAGTTATTATTAACTAGAGGCACTTGCCTACAGATGTGTTTTATTATCCAGGTCCTCCCTTATTTTCTCTTTATCATTTTGCAGTTGTGCCTTTCCTTGTTCTGTGACATTCCTCTCACTCTGTAATACTTTAACCTTTGTCAGCCTTTCTAAATAATTTTTCTTACTTCTTAATATTCATTTTTTCTTTTATTTCTACCCTACTTTTAAACTCTGCTTTCATTTTATCCCACTCACTATCTATAACTTCTGGAGTACTTTCTATCTTCCTTAACAACTCCAGAAAAATTCCCACTACCCACTCCTTAAATTCCTCTCTTTTGTCAATTAAGCAGGAAGTCTCATTTTTACTTCATTACTCTGTATTTTTCTCAGTTATTACTGGAGCATAATCTGAAATAGTTATTGTATGTTTTCACAGCTGTGAATTAAATGAGCATGTTCCTGTGATACAATTTCTTTCTAGTCTGGCTCAGTTACTGTACCTTGGGAATAACACGTACATTCTATGAGTTCCTACTACTGATTTCACATATTCCACACCAAAGATTTTCTTAATTTTCTTCAAAAATCTCTTTTTTGTTTTCCCTTCTAGGTCCCTGATACATCACTGTTACAAATCAAATTCCAGTCCCCATCTATAAATAATTTTCCTGCTAAAAGTGGATTATTTCTCCCAAAATTTTCTTACACTCCATAATAGCAATTTTAGGTGGAATATAAATATATGCCAACATAATTTTCATCCCTTGCTAGCAGTCTCCTTACCACCTCAAATCTACTATTATCCCCCCTTCTATCAGTTAATGTAAGTACTCCTTTTTCCTTTATCCCTGATATTCTGCAAATATACATCCTGAAATCTTTTCTTTATCAAATATCTTCCCAAATGTGTCTCCTGTAGCATTTCTATTTGCACTCTGGCATTTTTCTTACCTGTGAGACCATTCATATTCCAAGATAATAGGAAAGTATTGTCATTATGATAAGAAGTCATTATTCTATCCTACTATATATAGCAACTTATTTAAATGTCTTTTTCCAGCATTTGTGACACAAGCACCCGCTAATGTTTGGCAGGTTGGACCTATGTCACATTTTACAAGACTTTTTTTATTTGATAGTTTTCAGTAAAATAAAAACATACCCCATGAGCACCCTCATAACATGTTAACCTAATAAAAACACACAACTATGTACATTTTCAAATAATGAAGTTTAACCATCCTAATAGGAACAATTTTCTCAAACAAACAGCTGCAAACACAGGCCTTTTTTAACTTAAAGTTGAAGTTGTCCATGCTGTGCTTCTAATCACACTAATTGGTGTCTTTTATTACCTTAAGAGTGCTCCATCTTGATAATAGGCAGTAAGGGAATGCAGCAGTGCTGGGATTGGGCATGCCGGCACCATCTCTACTTCAAGTGCAATGGCAATTTTCTCAAGAGACGTCTTTGCTAAGCGGAAAATCAAGATAAAGAAGACTATGTATTTAAGAGCCCTTAGAAATTCTGTACCTGTAATGTGTCTCTACTGTTGTACAGTAATGGAATAAGAGGTCAAGAAGAGCATATTATCTTGTGAAAGGGGTCTCTCTGGTTTACTATGTCAAAAAAGGCTCCTAAAAACTGGGCTTGTTGGGAGGGCATGAGCTGTGATTTTGGAAAGTTCAGCTGTGGCGACCCCTAACTAGGAAAAGTCGAAAGACACAACAAGACAGAGACACAAGGTCTGAAAAGTAGGCAAAGCTGAAATGTAAGGCTGCCTCAATCTCCTCTCCATGGATGAGGTTTGAATGAAGGAGTCATCCAGTAAGGGTAAATATGAACAGTCTTGGTACTTCAGTAGGCAATTACTGGAACCAGGCAATCTGTGAACACCCTGGGTACAGTAAACTAACCAAAGGACAAGTAAACTGGTAGTGGGCGCCCATAAATGAGACTGAGAAACTGCCTGTCTGCACCGGCAAGGAGTATGTGCACGTAAGCAACTTCTAGGTGCAAGGTTACCATGAAGGTTTAAGGGAAAAGGAGAGGTAGCAGTACAAATTCAGTATTCTGGATTCTGGTTCCAGAAGAAACTCATTCAGCCTTAAGTCTAAAACAGGCATTCAACGGGTATCTTTCCTTGGGAATTAGAAAGATTTGCAAGTAAAATCCTGTGCCATCTTCCTGCTCTGACACACACTAGTCACTCTCTGGTACAGTAATGTAGAAGCTCCAGCAGTACAGGCATGACAGATATTTTTTTCTCGTGGCACTACAGGGATTTTGAAGAACCATTTTTGTATGGTCCTTTGTGGTGTCTCATCCTAAAGAGACCCATAATTCCCATTTTGGGCAGACTGACATTCTCTTTTGAACTGGTCTTTCTTCCTTTTAAGCTGTTTAACACAGTCTTGCCCCCAGTGGAAAGGATAGCTTTTAGTGTGGTAATTTCTATTATATTTCATTGGATGTGGAACAGTGTTTCACTGACTGCATCGTCTCACCCTTTTTCTCCAGCTTATTAAATAACCAAGGTTCCAAAAAGCAGTTCCTTTTCTAATGGGGCATTCAGAAACTGAACCACTACTATTGCATTGATTCTACTGAGAAAGGGAACAGAGAGAACAGATTTTTAGCAGCATGTAGCTGCTGTGAAACAGCACTAGTAGTATTCTGGTAAGAAGTCACTTAGACAAATCACTGCTGAATTCAGGACTCCTATTCTAGTCTTGGAGTAATTCACTGGGTTAAGTATTTAGTATCTTACTCACTCAACGGCCCTTGCTGATGGGCACATATTCCAGCTGTCCTGTTCTACTGTCAGCCTGCTTGCACTATGGAGTTTGTGGCAGTGTAGCAACCCCCTCATACTTGCTGACAATAGTTTACTTTCATTCTGCACTGATACAATCTAAAAGAAGGTCAAATACTTACTGAATTTACAGACTAGCCACTCACACACCACATACAAGCAGATAAGATTATGTCACAGCAACCCATCACCAAAACTTAGGCAGAGACTGTAAATCACTTCCTAAGCCTCCAAGATACTGCTTAGATAAAATCTCAGTGACAGAGTACTATACCCCCCAATACACCCTCACCTGTACCTTTATCTATACCTAATAAGAGTCAATTGTGCTGCAGTCCAACACCTATTTCTCCAGAGGCTCTGCCTACACATGGTAAAGGACAAGTATGAGGCGACTCCACAGGTAGACATAGTTATGCTCTACTCCATATCTCTCAACTTCTTATAACAAGAAATGTGGACAAAAAGCCATAAGTAATAGGGAGACAAAGACCCATAATATGGATAGTGTTTGAACTATTGCTCTTACAAATGTAGAAAGCTGATAGAACAACAGGCTTTGCATTAGCGTGAATTTTCTGAAGGTATGCAGTCTGAAACTTGAATGTCTTTCAGAAAATGTTTTCTGACTTCAATCTTCACTGATTTACCAAAGACTGGCCAGAAAAGCAAAATTCTACGAGGAACAGACCAAAAAATATGAGGCAAAAATCTTGACATTCTGTGAAAATATGGACAGTTGAGAAGTATGCTCCACTCACCAGGCTAAGGCCTCAAAAGGGTCAGACATCACTTTGATGTTAGGATTCATTATGGGACCAGAGACCATAGTTGCCTTCATGCTAAATAAGTACAATGTTTTAGTTGCTCACTTTGGACTGAATGCCCTTTAGATACTTAACCCTATAGGACTTGCAGATACATGGCTGAATTCACCATGCATGCAAATGAAGCAGGAAAGATATTTGTCTTGAGCAGAATCTAGCTATCTTCATAAATGATGCCACAATTCCAAAACAAAGTAAGTGTCTTTTACAACTGGCTAACTAGTATCTTTTAAAGGGATCTAATGTGTGTTAGCATGGAAAGGTGATTTTTGACAAACGGGCCTGTTTTGCCAGGAATCTCCTATATTTTTCTCCTAATAGCTTCCATATACTAGCTACGACTTTGTTATCCCCATTAGTCTGTTTATTTAGACAAGATACACAGCTTGGATATTCTGACTAAGCAAATTCCAATCTAGATTACATTTTAGTGGCATAATTCAATGCTAGGAATCCAACAAAAGAACTGCCAAGACCCAATTTAATTTATTTTTTTAAATCACATTTTAAACAATGGCATAGCTACACATAAATTAAAAGAAAGGAAAACAAACCACAGTAACACATTTTCATTATTTTCACATTGTGTATGGTTTCTTTTTAACAACTGTCATTCACTCCAACATGAAATAAACTGCTCAATTTCTGCTCTTTTATAAAACTCAGTCCTCCTCCTCTTGAATATTATTCTGCATGTATCATTGCACATTCTATTAATTTCTAGGTAATTTGCTACTTCCCTTTTCTAATGATCACACCTATAGTTCTTTTATCATCTTTATTATATTCAGTATGTCACTAAACAGTTGGTTTAGAGTTTTAGAGTTCTATTTTCTAATAATTGCTTCTTGGCACCCAGTGGCATTAAACGTAGTAGGATCTCACCATGTCTAAGCAATTCGGATCCTAGAGTTAGAACCATATGATCCACTCATATTTCTAACAAAGTAATCTGTAGGGGAATTTTTTTAAATCTGTCAGCTTGATATATTTCAAAAATGCTCCAAATTATCTCTCTCTCTTTCCCATCATACCTCCAGCATTTGTTATCTACATGGGGAATTGATCTCAAAACTCTGATTAGTTACCCACATAAACACTTCTAAACTAAAATCCTAAACCTTTTGGAAATTGTTGCGCACGTGAGATTCATTCAGACATCTTCCTGTTGCTCTTTTCTAAATTGCATTTTCATTTCATCTTCCAAAACCTTTCTAACCACCTCTGATTGATTTTTATAGTTATCATGAAATACTGTGCATAACCTAATAATTACCTCTTTAATATCAGCTTCTGTTCTGGACTCAACTAAAAACTCTACTAGAGCTAATCTTTCACTTAACATTTCACTATCCACTTCTATCTGCACTTCTGTTTGTCTTCACCCTGTTATCAACCCCTAGAGGAGAAGGCAGTCTCTAACATGCTTGGTTCATATAACTCTACTGCCTTCGCCTTGTTATTTGCTCCTAATACCTTGGTGCTTCAGCTAATTTTCATCAATAAATTCTAGCCCCTTCTTGCCTGTTTTCTAGACTCCAACTTGTAGTCATTGCTATAGGTAAAATCCAATTTCTCCATTCCAATGTTGGCTTGATTCTTAGAATATTAAAAGTCTGAAATCTTGTCCACAAAATCTCCACAGGATGTCAAAGAGAATAATTCAAGGCCGCACTATTTTATTTAGTGCTTTTGTTTTTACAAAAAGGACTTCATCAGAATAAAACATTAAGTCAAGCCACATTAACAGTTTAAAAGCCTACCAATCATGTCACATGATAAATATTCAAAACACATCCACTTCAAAACAAACATGTATCCATAAACAGAGAATGATAAGGCACTTTCGATTTTGGAAGTTCCCTAATGGCTTATCGACTGAATCCAGTTTATATGCGGAGTTGACTAAGTCTTTTCATAGATCAGAGTTTGAGTTTTTGGAAATTCTTATGAAATACAATGCAAGGTCTGTAGAACCGCTTAGTACTAAAATATGAATTCTTGACAGTATATATTAATTTGCTTTGTGAAAGCAATTTGGCCACTTATCAAAAACTCAAAATTACAGAAAAACGTTGTGATGTCATTTGTGTTTGAAAATAAGTTGCTATGAAAGGAACAGGATTATGACAACCGTACAGCATATTCTTGTCCAAAAGACATTAATAAAAATGTGTTTAATTCTTATTCAACAAATAATGATCATGTTTTTCAGTGAAAATGACACTAATTCACAAACTTTTGTGGACAAGTCTTGGAAATGCTGGCTTTTTTTGACTGGCTTCCTTTCAGGAGATCAAAATGATTAGCCAATAAGTGAAAAGAACAGGAGGAAACAACAACTGTAAATTAAACCAGCACAGATGAGGAATCAGAGAACAAGGGCAAGACAAAGGAAGAATATTCATGAGAAAGGTAGGAGGAATTATTCAACAACTCCAATGTAATATGTAAAGACTGTAATGAGTTTTTTACATTTAATTTTACTTATTTAAATATTAATGCACACTGGTTTCTTTGTTCCAAAAAGGCTGTACTTTTACTCCTTCGAAACCAGTGGATCTAGCAGATACTATTTATGGACTGGAAGTGTACACCAGAAAACTGAATATTCAGTTGATGTTCAGTCAGAAAGCTGCTGGACAAAATGGCCATGTCTGAAGTGAAAGTTAGTTTTTAACTCCCTCCATTTAAATCCTGGTTTAGTTATTTGTGAAAAAAATGTATGAAGCAGATAAGAATTATCCATTGTAAAGTGCAAGTCAAACACGTTTTACAGCTTAAGCAAAAAAGAGATTTGCTTCACAAGTCATCATGCATAGTCGGGGACTACAGTAGTAAAATGCATGAACTTTTGTTTAATGAAGACAGTTACGTGATATCCTTAGTTAATGAAATGCATTAGCAAAATCAATGTTTAGTTGGTGGAGATATATGGCTATACTGATAGAGTTATGAATTTTTGAAAGTACAAAAACATGTAATAACCCCATATATTTTTCGGATATCAAACAGTGTTTTCAATCCTCCTCCATGGATAGATCCATGACAAAACCACTTCCAATTGTTATCAACAGTGACTTAAAAGCAAAGTTTCAGCAAAAGCTGAAATCAGACCTGGGAAATCTCAACTTTTATACACAAGCCTTCCAGTAGAATTAATTATCAGGTGAATGTCACTGAATTGTTTTTAACAATTTTCTCTTACTTTGTGACCATCATTGTGAGGTGAGCACAGCTGCATTGAGCTCCATTCAGCTTCCAACTTGGAGAGCTTTAATGAAGTCGGCCACTACGTAGGAACATACTCTACTAATTGTGCAAGTTCCTAATTCCCTCTGTATGCAAACAGGTGAGCTCCAGTGTCTAAGGTTAAAACGATTCCACAACAAACATTTAGTTCAGTCCCAATTCCCTTAACTCTACTCATCCTTAAAGAGCTTGCTAGCAACATTTGGTTTCTGTAAACTAAAAAGCTCTAACACAGTGTATTGTCTTATTTACATTTCCTGGCTCCCATTTTTTTGTCTTTTCTTTTTGGACCCCCTCCTACTGGGGTTGCTCTGCAACCAGTTCTAACCACCTAATCTCACACTGACAATTGCTACTCCTCTCCCCTGAGCCATTCTCATAGGAGGTTATTTATATCAATACCCACTCCTCTAGGTGCCATTTTTAAAATGTAGTAAGGCAAATAACTTACATCCCCAATATAAACTTACATTTTACTTAACTGCTGTATAAATCTTGTGGTCGAGTTTAACCCCGCTCCGCTCGGGCTCATTCCCGGCCCCACCCTGCCCCCTATTCCCACCGCCCAGTATTGTTAAATTTATACTATCCTAGCCATTCCTCCTGCTTCTTCCTCTCAACCAGCATCTCACACATCACCAATTGGCCTTCCCTCTCTACACCCCAACTTTTCTCCTTCCTTTCCTGCCAAATCCCGGTTGAAAACTGTGCCCTATAATGGCCAGGCCTCTTGCTATGCTAACATCAACAAAAATACTAGTATTTTCTCTACTCCCCCTGATGCTCATCTTTATCTCCTCATCACCTATGAAAACCAGTACCACCATGGATTCCACTACCCAAAATGTCAAACTATCACCCCAGACTTCTCTTACAAGTTAGCTTACCTAACTGTCCCCCACACATCCAAACTCTCATCCCCTTTGCCTCATCACCCAATTAAAACCTTAAAATTTAATCCAAGGGACAAGCACTAAGACTTATTCATAAGTTTCTAAAGCTCATAATCAGACTTCAGTATAACCTCATTACCAATGGGGACATCCATCCCAACCCTGGCCCATCTCCACCTGGTGACAATAGCACCTACGCCACCAACCCCATCAATAAACTACCTCTTAACAGTACCGTAAGTGCTCTCCTGACATTTCACTTGAACATTCGAAGTATGAATAATAAAATTCCCAACCTGCATGCCCTCTTAGCAGTTCATTCCCCAGACATAATGTGTCTTACAGAAACCTGGCTTAAACCTACTACTGCCAATAATGAGGTATTACCCCTGGGCTACAACATACACTAATTAGAACTAACAGCTAAGAAGGGAGGTGGAATAGCAGTTCTTTACAAAAATACATTAAGTGTTAACAGAGATCCAGTTCAACCGCCCCATTTAATAACACAAAAATCCTCATTACCAAACTGCAAATTAACAATAAGACTATAAATATTGTCTGTGTCTGCATTCCCCCAGGTGATAAAATAAGCACTCTGGAAGATATCCTCCAATGGTTATCCACTACCTACCCCCAAGAAACCATTGTTCTTGGTGACTACTACCGACTGGTGCACCTGCTCAGCTGAATCACCTGTCACCCATATAAATCTGTTTGGGTTCACACAAATAATAACCTCTCCCACTAGGATTAGTAAACCCACCAACAGGGAAAGTATCTTAGATTGGGTATTTATCAATAGCCACCCAAGCTTGTATACAGCTGGGACTCTTCCCCGATGACCTAAATGATCATTCAATAACTTATACTATTAAGCATAAAACAGAAACCCACCACAAGACTATGTACAAAACAATCAGAAATAATAAAAACTTCAATTGTACTTGCTTCCTAAACGAACTTAAATTGGTCAACTGGTCAATCCTAAAAAATCTACCACTAGATGAAGCGGTAACTTTCTTTAACAATAAATTCCTGATCATCCTTGACTCTCATGCTCCTGCACATACTATAAAGACTAAATCTAATACTGCTCCATGGCTCACAAAGGAAACCAAGATAAAAATCAAACTTAGAAATATAGCCTGGACCAAATAACGAACTAAAGCCCCCACGGCCAAGTCAGATATCGTCAACTTAGAAATGATGCAAAGACCTCAAATTGCTAGACAAAGAAAAATACTACGAGAACCTCCAATTTAAACACCAAAACAATCCCCAAATGTTTTGGGCATGTATTAACCGACTTCTTCATCCAGGACAATCTACTACCCCAGTGAAACTATTCAGTTCTTAGCTAACCAACTTACTCCCACTCACTCTAACTCTACCACTAACAAATCCACTTCTCATCCCCCCTTTAAATTCCAACCTGTCTCTACCATTTATATTCAATCCCTTATAAAAAAAATTAAAACCAACCACCCTTTCTGCTAACCTCCTTCCTGCAGAGTACCTACAAAAAGCTGCTGATGCCATAGCATTCCCCATCTGTATCCTAATCAATAGAACACTAACTACTGATGGAACTATCACCTCAATCTGGAAAATATCCCATGTTATTCCACTCCACAAAGGTGGAAGTTCAACAAAACTGCCCAACTACAGACCCACTGCCATTCTCTCACCATTAGCCAAATTAATAGATAAGTGCATTCATAAGCAGCTTATGGACTATCTCATTCAGAACGGTCTGCTTGCCAACTCTCAGCATGGCTTTAGGCCACATCACAGCACCACCTCCACCCTCCTTTCTTTTACAAATACCATATTCCTAAATAGGAACAACAGGCCATCTTCAGCCCTCTTTCTAGACCTGTTGAAGGCCTTTGATATGGTCAACCACAAATTACTCATCCATTCCCTAAAATCCATCTCACTAGATAACCATGCTATTTAGTGGTTCCTATACTATCTGAATGGCAGACAACAGGCTGTATTATGGCAGGGCAAACTGTCCATCCTACTACTTCTCACCCTTGGTGGCTCTCAGGGCTCTATTCTTGGTTCTCTACTCTTTTCTGTCTTCATCAACAATCTTTATACTGCCATTCAATATGCAGACGATTCTACCCTGATTTGCACAGCCTCCTCCCCTTTAGACCTGCAAACCTTAACACAAAACACATTTAACACAGTTGAAAATTGGCTCTCTAATCACCGTCTGTTGTTAAATCTCAACAAAACTAAACTGCTCCTCTTTACCCCCACCAGTAGATCCACCTCATTTTTTCTTCTCCATAACATCCAGGTTCCTCTATCTCTCCAGATGACCATACTAAGCTTTTAAGAGTAATAGTGGACAATAATCTCCAGCTTGATCTGTATATCAACAAAACTATAAAAAAAAACATTAATAAGAAGCTTGGCTCATTATACAGAAGCAAACCTTTTCTAAATCCATTAGCTAGGACTGCAATCGCCCGCTCACACCTACTCTCTACCCTTCTATATGCCTCCCCCATACTCTCCAATGTGAGTAAAACTGAACTTAGTGAGCTCTCTCACTGTTACAACCATACTGCCAGATTTGCCATAGGCTCAACATATAGGACATATCACTGTCAAAACCTCAGTCTTCTTGGGTGGCTAAAACTGCCTAGCCTACTTCTGTTCAATAAGCTTATTGTAGCACACAAAATTCTCTACCACGCTGAAAATACTCCGGCACACAAAAATATCATAAAACCATACAGTAATTCAAAGCAACTACGATCATCCAATTAACTGTTGGTCCAAACCCACAAAGCCATTAACTCAGCCGGCGACTCCGTTTGCCAACGTCACTGGTAAAACTTGTAATTCACTTGCATCTAACCTTACCCTCAAACCTTCTTTAAGTCTCTTCAAAAAATACCTCAAACAGTATTTTAAAAAGCACTGGCTTTGTCCCTGTGCTAACCCTGATTAATCACTACTTATTCAATGCCTTATTTAAATTAATATTGTACGCATCTCTTGCTCATAATAGCTTGCTGCAACCTGTTGTTTTTGTATACTATTACACACTGTGTATATTGTGAGTACCTACTAGAGGGCTCTGTAAATATGTTTGTCTCATATCTGTTATGTTTCTATGTTATCTGGAGCTTTTCTCCCTGGGACTCCGCTGAAAATGGACATGTATCTAGTTGGACTATCCCGGCCAACAAATGTACACTAAAATAAAATAAATAAATAAAAGAAATTCATGACACTTTTCCTTATATTCTAAAAGATTAATGGGATTTCTTAATAAAAATAAAGAGAGGTGATTTTAGATGAAAACATTTTAATGGAAAATGCTGATATTCAAAATCTGTTTACATATACCCCATAAGTGTTTGCTGCATCATGGTTTTCTGAAGCCTTAAATTTAAGAATTTATCTTCTGGAACAATTAGTGCGTTAGTTAATGTGATGGATTTAGTAAAGGAATGGATTTTTTCTTCATTTGCAGGAGACATCTTTAGGTAGTTAAAAGGTGTTACATGGGGCTCCCTGTGCTCTGGCCTTTATGGATTTAATTGTATGCATTCTGTAGTAAATTCTTTTAAAACTGAATACATGAAACATGTTCATTTTATAAGTCAGATACCTGGATGATATATTTATTTTACTGGCAAGTGATGAGAATAAGATAAAACTTTTTTTCTGTTAGTTTGAATAGTAATGATTTTTTTAATTGACATTTGATTTTGCTAGGGGGGCAGCATTCAGTATTTTGATACGACTTTTCAATATCTACTGGAGAGAGATGTTTTGAGTCCATGATAGTTAGGAAGCCCACCTTTTCCAGTTATTTACATTTTAAGAGTGGCCACCATAAAAGGGAAAAAGAGGAACTTAGTCAAAGGGCAGATAGCCCGATCGCCCAGAATTATTTCAGACGACAATGTACTTTTGAAAGAGCTCTATCAACTCCAGAAAATGTTTACTGACAAAGATTATCCACACTATTTTTGTTTTTATTTCTATAATTAAAGAACTAATTGGGAAGAAAAATTTCTTCCTAATATAAGAACCGGGAAATTCTTAAAGTAGACATCGTCTGTTACACAATTTGCAAACATTAATAATAACATGAAAAAAAGCTATAATTTTATTATATAATTCTGACCATAAGGAAATTAGTTACATTTTAAACAAGAATTGAAAAGCAAGTTATTTCAATTGAACTCTTTAGGGAATGAGCTCATAATAATATTCAAAAGAATAGAAATATAAAAAAAAATATCTGAAAGAAAATCAGAAGTACAAATTACCAATAAGGGCATGGTATATGCATATGCTGTAAATTTACAACCTGTCATTATACACATGAAGGGCCAAACATTACCATTTCTGGGTATGGCATAACTGGAGAAAGTCCAGGTCATTTTAATTGTAAAACTAATATATCAGTACATGTTGGGAAATGTTTAACATGTAATGCATTTTATATAAGCAAAAAGGGAGGACAGCCTATCAGAGAGGATTTGCAAACATGTCGCATTATGATGAAAGACACAAAAGATGCACTTTGTGAGCATTCTGGAACTTTTAAGAATTATAAAAACAAGTGCTTTTTCATGCTGGAAAGGGTGCAAAAAACAATTAGAGGCAGATACTCAGGTTTTGAGAAACATACTGTCAAATTAAATTGAACCTGACAGTGTAATTCTCCTCCTCTGCCAATAACTCCTTACTACTACAAATCTTCAATTATTGTCTTTTCTCCCTATTCTATCACTACTGCAAGCTCTGCTAATTATCGGAATTATTACTGAATTCTCCTTTCTCCCTGATACTCTGCTGAATGTTCATCTTGAAACCCTTTTATCAAATTCACATGTTCATTTCCATACAAATGTGTTTTCTTCAACATTGCTATTTTCACCCTCCAATTGTTTTATGTAAGTTAATACTCTTTGCTTTTTGTCTCTATAGCTGTAAGGTATGGTTTTGTCAAAGGGAGATCATGCCTGTTAAACTTGGTCGACTTCTTCAAAACAGTCACAAAAGCCATGGACGAGGGGAAGATGGTGCACACTGCCTACCGTGACCTAGCCACAGTCTTCGACACTTTTCCCACACTCGGGCATAATAGATAAACTCTCCCTGCTAGGCATCAATCTGAATGTTACCAGCTGGGTAGCTAACTGGCTCACTGATAGAACCCACTCAGTCAAAATAGGGAAAACCACCTCTAGTAGTAGACCTGTAATGAGCGGTGTACCCCAAAGATCGGTCTTGGGGCCTCTACTGTTTGGGATGTACTTCTCTGAGATGCAAGCCAAAACCAGTGGTCTGTGGCTGACCATGTTTACAAATGACGGCAAGCTGGGTGCGGTCTTAAATTCCCCTAGTGATGTGAACATCCTCCAAGAGGGCCTTACCCAAACTAACAACTGGTGCCAGAAGCAGGGCTTCAAACTGAATGTCAAGAAATGCATCATTATCCCCTCTGGAGAAAATGGCATCCCCACTAAATATCACATTAATAACAACGTACTAAGCATACAATCAGTCGTGAGGGACTCGGGCACCCCGGTTGATAGCAACCTGACTTTTGACCACCACGTTGCCTCCACTGTAACAAAGGTTTCTACATGGCCCACCTCATAAGTAAGGGTATTTCATCCAGGAACAATGAGTCATAACATCCCTGTACTCCTCCCTTATCAGACCCATTATCAACTACAATGCCCCCTTCGGCATGTACCTTGCAAAGCATAGGCAGCAGCTGGAGAGTCCACAGAGATTCCTGACCAGGAAAATCCAGGGTCACAAACACTTACCCTACACAGATAGGCTAAAAGCCCTGTCTTTCTATTCAATCTCATATAGAGTGCTCAGAGGTGACCTGTGTCTGGCATACAAGGCCATCTCAGACCCAGCCTTGATGGAGTTGCTGCATATCTGTAAGTCAAACTCCACTCGCGCAAACCGCACGCAAGGCCTCAACCTGGTCTGTGACATTAACAGAACTTGTTAGCAGGATAGATTTGTTTCCCAAAGACTCCATCTGTGGAATAAACTCCCTCTCCATGTCAAGAAGAGTACCTCTCTAGCCTTCTTTAACAGGAACCTGGACAACTGGATGGGAAACAGAAAATACACCCCTGGGATCCCACCTGTCTCTCTGCTGGATAGGGGAAACAAGTGCTGACTTTGAGGGAACATGGGTGAAATTCTTGGCTAGGCTTATAAGGGCTTCCAGGCCAACAGCCTAGTATCATCCTATGAGCCTATACATCATTTGCATTTCACAATAACATGGACAGAGTAGCCATTATGATAGAAAACTATTATTCTCACCTATCATACATTCTGAGATCAACCCATAAGGTATAACCTGCAAACAAATACGTTTTATAAGAAGAGGAGAAAAATACTTCCACCATCCATTTAAAAATGGTACTTAGGCAGGAAAGCAAATAAATTAAGCAGACCCGTTAAGAAGATTACGTCAAGATATTAAATGAAAGTAACCACCTATACCAAGGATAACCATAAGGCCTTTTTAACTGTATAAGAAGTAACACCCAACACAGCACTGAGCTCCATTCAAACAGTACTACCTATTTCTGCTATCTGTTCTGATTCCAAAGACACTGCTAACATCCTAGCCAACAAATTCATTTCTATAGTTTCACCTCCATGCTCCCTCACCTGAACCAGTAAACTTCTCTTCCCCTAAAATCAGTTGTTTGTCTTTCAGCTTTTCCCGGTTAGGGGTTGCCACAGTGGAACTCCGGTCCTCTAAGGATTGGCAGTTGTTTTTTATGGTGTAGAGTTGCCAGCCCGACGCCCAACCTTCAACGAAGGCACGCCCATTCAACGCATGTCTTTTGAATGCCACTCGACCGCGGGGAGGACATGCAGACTCCAACCCAAGCAGAGAATCAAACGGAAGAACCTCTTGCTGTGAGGCAACAATGCTACCGCTGCACCACCACGGAAGTAAAATCAGTATGGACCATAATCTGGGTACTATAGAAAACTAAAATTAAAAGCACCATGGGCCCAGATGTTATAGAAGCCTGTCTCTTAGTACAAAATACAGCAATGTTAAACTATTCTACAACCTTTTCAAACTTAGTCTCACTCTACCAGTTATGTACTTGACCTCTAGAAAATGGACATTGTGGTGCCAATCCACAAGGAGAGCTCCACTGCAAACAGTGGCAACCATCATCCTATTAGCATAGCCAGCATACTTTGAAAAATCACGGAACATATCTTGGTCAACCTTATAATAAATGAAAATGTTGAGCTACAAGCCTTCCCTTCAGTGTCAAACAATACAACACAACAGTTTGCAAGATCCATCTTGACAATGGTACCTACATATTTATTCCTGGGATAAACAGTATGGCCCTCATTAACTAGTGTAGTAAATCCTTCCACTAAACTCTGGGTTGCATGGTTAGGTCTCAGATGTTCCCCAAGGCCACCTGCCCAATAACAACATATGAACTTATCTTGCATGTGGCGGAGTCCTCAAAAGCCAGACAGGTCTCCTGATTGACCTTGCTGCTACCAACCTAGATAATACATCCAATGCATCTCAAATAGTTCTTGCAAACTGGTTGTATAGCTACATCATTTTCTCCCTCTCAGGACTTTGTTTTCTACCTTCTCAGCTTTCAATTTAATTTGGAAAGAGTCCTATGGAATTTTATCATACAATTTTGGCAGTTCAGAATCCCAGAGGCTAACGTGACAGAGATGTAGATCCTTTTTCCAAATCAGTCAAATACTCCACTATCAAAGTCAGTGGCAGTATGATTACTGGCTGCAGCCCCAGAAGATCACTTGTCAGAAATCTATGAAAAACATGGATCGTTCACAAACTGGGTTCTTATCTAAGTATTTACAGGGGTATACCACCCTGTAGAAGCAGTCTAAATTCATGGGAGCAGAGAATACAACTCCAAAGATGCACTGGTGAATGCATAGGTTCATAGATTAGTACTAAGCTAACTGCCCTTGCGAGCCATTTTAAGCCTAGACAATTATCCCTTGTGAGACTCAAACCCTGCACCTTGTGTTTGCAAGGCAATCACCTTAACCGTTAGGCCACCCTCCCAACCATCCTTAATGACTGCAAAAACTGGAGGAATGGGTTTTGGCTACAGTAAGCCTAGAAGCTCTCTGCCCCTCTTCTAAGCATCAGAGTAATCCTTGGCTCCCTTCTGTAATGCTGGCACTCACAATGCTAAGTGGCAAAAAGCCAAAAGACCAAAAACTCAGAGAAGACTGAATCTTGAAAATCGCTCTTCGGCAAGCCCCCCCAAACTTATATATATTAATTAAGAGATCACCATACCTCAGAGAAAAGGGAATATTCTGAGAAATGGCATCTTGGACTTAGCATAGGTAAGTCCGTTCTTTCAGCCATTCGGTCTCCACATTTTGGACTTGCTGTAGTGGGTCCTGACATTTCAAGTGATCACATTAATCCTCAGCTTCTTATTTGAAAAAAAATCTTTCAGTTTAAGTTGACCACAAATACAAAATTATCTGATGGGAATGTAGTGGATAAGGTGTTCTCAGTGTCTCCAATGTTAGAGAGAAAGAAGATGACATTTGGTCCACATAAGCCACTTTGTCCATCTGAGTCACAGGTTTCACATTCCTTAGTAAGGTGGATAACAGAAATGGTTCCCTTTATCTTTTTAAGGCCTACATTTCTAAAACAAATGTTTGCTTTGGTGGTGGTGGGAGATTCTTAAGAAAAAGCTTAAAATCTTGAGCAAACTTCATTAGATGTTTGGAAAGGACTTGGCAGGGGGGGGGGGGGGGGCTGCCCAGATCATGCGGCAGCAAGATAATAGAAATCTGATGCTCGGCTATCTTGGCCTTGCTTACTGGAGTACTAGACATCTTAAAAATCAGCACAGACATCAAAAATTCTGATTTTCAAACCACAGACATCCTTCTACAGTAAAATAAAGGGTGCTTTACCCTTGCCCTCTGTAATCACAATACCAGTATCAAAAACCGGGTACCTGAGGGGTGGTGTCTATTCAGATAAAACGCTGAAGGAATCTGTCTGGGAAAATGCATTTTCCTCGGATATGGCAGCCTCCTGAGAGGCATCGCCAGAGGGCTCAGTCCAAGTAAGCATCAGAGTTGAGGGCTGCAAAAACACCTCACAGGAAGACACCCACAAGCCTAGGGAGGTCCTGGGACTCAAGTACATTATTAGCCTCTAAAGATCACTTCTCTTGTGGGTGCTTAACTTTATTTTTTTTTTTACTGGAGAGTCCATGAATAATATGGCTGATGCAGTGGCCACTTTGGACAAGGAGTGCAACCTTTTCTGATTTAGACAGTCTTGCGGAGATTTTTCTTTTTGCTTTACAGTCTTTGGGTTGAACATAACACAATGAAGATAGAGTGATGCCGTGTCTTCCCTTAAATAAAACAAGCCATGAATATGAAAGCTCTTACAAGG
Organism: Protopterus annectens; assembly: GCF_019279795.1. Classification (NCBI taxonomy): domain Eukaryota; kingdom Metazoa; phylum Chordata; order Ceratodontiformes; family Protopteridae; genus Protopterus; species Protopterus annectens. Next base: position 485,238,983 of record NC_056746.1, on the reverse strand, counting down.
AATCTACTTTCCAGAAGAAATGCACTTTTTAGCCTTAGAAACTGATATTTACCCCGATTTCTGGCAAAAGCTCCCATTCTAGAAACATGCAAAAAAGAAACAAAGTTTTTCCCCCAGTGGAGTACTTGTTTGTATCCTGGAAACAGACTAAAGTAATATAATGATGATGCTCAGTATTCAAATTGACTAACATGCTCCTTTTCTTGTACTGAACTTGTAAAGAACTTAAGATAGCATGGTCAGACATCCCTTTGTATCAAAGGAATGCTGATCTCTGGGTGGAAGGGTGTCTGCCTGATCCAGAGGAGTAAATGCTTCAGAAGTCAGACCAAACATCAGACCTCCTGAAGGAAAAGTCTCAAGAGCTACCATTACTGCGAAAGTGAACAGTATGATGCTCACTCATGAATACTGTCAATTACATGTAATCTAGAACACACAGAAACTCCCTTGCATTCTATGACTTCTACTGGGATACATCCCTGAAGCAATGTCTTAACCAAATTTCCCCTAGTTGGTATGAATACTACCTCAAGTCTCTCCAGAAAAGAGGTCACTGACCTACTGGGACTAACTCAGTCAACAAAAGGCTATTTTTTTTTTTAAATCAGAAAACATGTACTCAGTTCTGGAGTAGGACAGCCTTCTAGTTTGAAGAATCTAGTAAGGCCACACCCATAGAAAATACTACTGTTGTGGAAGGGTTCAGATTGGATTTAGGAAGTCTAAGACATGGAGACTAAGATTTTGGAAGTAATTTAAACTAAGAGTAAGAGACCTCTCCACTCCCTTCCTGTGACTGTGCCTCAATCAGGCAATCATCAGCTAAAGGGAAATGTGAATGCCTTTGATTTGATAAGTGATCAGTGGAGTCAAGAACTTGGTAAGAACCCTGGGAGAAACAGCCAATCCCAAGAACAAAAACAGAAGGCTCTCCAATGGGATACTTATCTGTCAGCACTGAACTAACAAGTCAAACCACTGGACTGATGCTGAAAAGAAATGTTGTAAACTGTGCTGTGGCAAGAAAGAACTAAAAACAGTGTGTGTGGGTTCATGTCATGCTGAAATTTCATGGATGTCTACATCTGCCTATCTGAAGGGGGCAGCCAGGCTCTGGAAGTTGGGCTGGACCATCAGACCCTCTGCCAGGCTTCCAGGGGTAACAACTACTGCAACAGTGATGAAGTCTGGCTACAAGGATGCTATAAACCTGTTAATTCCCATGTACATGAAATTATATTTCAGCAGTGATCCTTATAATGAAAATCTTCCAAGGAGTAACTGGAGTATGGCCTATTACACAGAAGCACCAAGTACAGGGTTTTACAGGTATCTACTCTCACAGTCTGGGAATTTATACTACATTCATTGTCTGTCAGGGGTTGGTATACAGCTTCTTTTAAGGGTAAGTAATGTCATACATATCAAAACTGTCCATCATATTCAGATATTATGAGCAGTCCTTAAATGGGTTGAGTGCACTTTGAACTGTACAGGGCTACACCATTAGAGTGATTCACAAACATCAAAATGCCCTAATGTTATCAATGCAGAGAGTCAAAAGAGCTCCCCTTAAGTGGTGACTACCATCCTAACCTATTTCTATACCAGCTGAGCATACTGCATGCTGTGCTATGTATCTTGATAGCACTACATATGCTACAGTGTTGCCAGAGTACCCTTACTCCCTTATGCTTGGCAAGCCTCAATAGTACATCCCACTGTATACAGATTTCCTTTGACCATTTTTTTTGTTCTTTGAGTTAGCGTTTTTATCATCACTGCAACCAGTTTGGTATTAGAAAATATGACTATTGTTTACTAAATAATTATTATAATATTAAATACTGCTTAGCAGGCATTAATTGATATGATATATCAATGAACAATGTGATCAAGGGTATTCATAACTGGAAATTATTTTAACTCATGCTTATCTTCTATGACCTGTTCTGAACAAATGCTGTAACACTCAGACTTCCATACTTTGGAATTCAGGCCGACTGTGGGACCGCCTGACGACAGGATAACGCAAGTGTGATAACTGCAGCAGGGTAACACGATGAACATCTGGAAATTATTTTAACTCATGCTCATCTTCTATGACCTGTTCTGAACAAATGCTGTAACACTCAGACTTCCATGCTGGAAGGCCAGAAGGCTAATTACCTTTTATATGAAAAAAAACATACTTTTAAACTTAACAAAAGTATGGTACAAGATGTATCAAAGTCAAACTGAACAGTATCTCTAAGAAATTCAAATGTGATTTGGAGTAATCCAAATACGAAACAAAATTGGCCAACTGCCCTCAAAATTACAAACTGTATTCATAAACACATTAATGGTAACTGCCTTTCTAACAATACAATACCATCCATTGCTATCAATGGCACAAAGTTACATAATCCAAAAGACACTGCTGAAGAATGTATTAAGTATTTTATTGATTTAAACTGATCCTCCAAAGTATTTCAAAGATGGCAGGCAGCCACACTTATGCCTTGCATTCTGTCCACCTATCCAACAATAACTAAGAAATTAATTATGAAATCCCTTGGGAAAATAGGGAAGACAGCATACATGGGTTTGGAATAGATTCCTGCCACCTAAATTTCCAATATTAAGGATACCTTGACTCCTGTTTTGTACAACATATTTAAATAGTTGGCTACGTAATGAAATGATCATGCTCCTAAGATCTGAAAAAACCTCCACCACTCCAATTTATAAAAAAAGGAAACAAAACAGGCAGGGTGTAACAACAGATCTGTGTTGTCTATTTCAACCTGATTCAACCTATGGAACTTCAGATCTGATTCTTATCCAACAAAGGCCAATTCAAAAGTCTTTAGCCCTTTCTATTCCACCTCCTTTAACCTAACTTCCTGCTCCTCCATCAACTCTACAAATCTAGTTTGCCCCATGTAGAAAAACATGATGATAAAATATATCCAACTGAAAAATAGTGTTATGGAAAATTATGTCTCATGTTTATTCTTCATAAAATGCATATTAACTTGTAGTATCTTCACAAATGAGTCAAAAAATGTTTATAATATGTTTATGTCAAAGAAAAGCTGAAAATAGATGCATGGTTATGCAAGATATAGTTTCATATAAATAGTAGCTTTATATTTCGAGTGGCTTACAACTGCATTCTCTCTATTAGCAAATTAAAGTGTACCAACAGAAAATTGAAGGCCAAGTAAGTGCTGATGGAGTTAAGGGATGTTACATTATGTTATATTGCAAAGTATTGTTCCAGAAGGTTAATGAATTGTGCCAAGTATCTGTGGAAACCGGATTAAACAGTAAGCTCTGGCTTTCGCAGGCTGGGGGATCATTCTTTGCAAGGATGTCTATGAGAGTGTGTGTACTGGTACTGAATGTTACAAGATTGAAATTCTTAGACTAGATAGTCTATGTTTTAAAATGCATACCTGTGAAGTGTTCACATGAAGCTCTAAGCGGGGATCACAAGAGATGAGAAAATTTTAAAAATTAAATGATTTGTTAAAAGCAAAGTAACATCAGAGTCCTGCATGCATGAAATTGATAAGAAAAAAATATAAATGAAAGCTTTTTTTTCTTTTGAGACTGATCTAAAAATTATGGCAGGCAGTCTCCCAGTGAGGTTTATGGAATAAACCAGTACTTTGCACATCCTGAAGTATCAGTCTTGACTGAGTCAAAATATAAATTTTTTTAATTATTTTATATTGTACTTTAACACTTGGTGCCTTATGACTCGGATTCTGAACTTTGGTATTGCTACAGAGCAGTGTGGAATAAATTACAAAGGCCCAACACAGAAAGTTATTCTGTGAATTCCACACTGTTTTGTATGGAATAGTCAGAGGCTTAGATATCCAACTATTCAAGCTGTGCAAACATGCTAGACTGGGTGTGGAAAACTGATTTGTAGGATTTTTTTTCAAGATAATTGTAGCTTAAAGAGTAGAATGAGTAAATTACTATTTTTGTTGAATGACTGAGTTTGCTTGATAGCTGTATGTAAAGAAATAGTGGGAGGAACCCACAGAAAATAAGGAAACTATTTGTATATACATACACAATAAACAAGAGAAATTAACACAAGGAGACACTTGGTGTCGAGGGTGGTACCCTCAAGAAAAAATGACTAAAAGGTAAGAGGTATGCCAGATTTATTTTCTGGGTGTTTTGTTTGGTTTTTGTGTTGTTAATGTACGAGTGGGAAAAAAAGTTATGTCTTAATAGGGAAAATGGGAACAAAGTTAAGCAGTCAGAATCAAATCCCTGCAAAGGGAACACCTGCATATTTTATGTATCATAATTATGGAAAAGAAAAGTTTTAAGTATTTGAAAGAGTGGTTTCAGCTTACTAAAATTGCACTTGTGTTGTATTTGCATTAAATGAAACTTATAAGGATAAATTAGGCAATCCGAGGAGTATTTTGGAAGAAAAGAAACAAAATAAGTGGGGAACAATGGGCAGTATTTTATTCTTGGTATACTAAAGCTCTTAAAAGGGAAAAGGAATCAACATTGAGGGGATTACAGGACACTAATAAAACGTTGCTACAAAAGGAAACAGAGGTTAAAAAGGCAGTACAGACCAGTAAAAAGGGATCCCTTTATCCTGTCTTGGCAGGTTTGGAAGAAACTGGAGATGGACAAAAGGCAGAGACTTCAGAAGAGGATGAAAATCCTCCAGCTATTGCACCCCCACCCCCATATGCAACGGTATGGGTAGCACCTGTGCAAGATTTCACTGTTTCTCAGACCCCTTCATTTCAGTCAACTGTCCACTGGACAAAAGGTCAACGCTGCACTGTTACATCTCGTTCTAGTTCCCTTGTTCAATCCTCATCTTCAGAACAGGCATCTGCAGTTGGGGAGGTTTCTTCTTTTTCCTCTCATTTACAACAAGCTTCTACCTCTTCAACAAGTGCACTCGTATTTGACACTCCTGTGGCTCACCACACAAGCTCACATGACAGGGTAGGACAAGAGGCCATTGCCTCTGGAGAGGATCTTTTGGCACCATTCACAGAAACATTGGGGGTCAATAACAGAGAGCTTGTTCATCATCCTTGGACACCTGCTGATGTGCATACTATATCCAACAGTTTTCCAAATATTAGAAAATACCCATTAAGGTTAAAGGAGGAATTAAAAACTATAATACAATTTTAAACCAGCTGCTTTGGGTATTCACTTCAGATGAAATAAGAAAATAGTTGCTTGAAAAGGTTGAAATAACAGATTTCACTCTCACAGGGAATACACTTACAGACAAAAAGAAAGGCTTGCTAAATAAAATTACAGAAGTATGTCAAGTTAGGTCAGATTGGTCTAAGACACAGGCATGTAAACAAAATAAAAGGGAAACTCCTGCAGATTATTTGAGCTGCATTAAAGCAGTGTTTGCTTGACATTTAGGAATAAAAGATGTAGAAACAGAATCTAAGCCAGCTATTACAGCTGCTTTTAAATAGAGCAAGTCCTTATAGACTGGCAGGGAACAGACTTGGAGTCCTTATGAAGTTCTGCAAATCACTGCAACGAGTGTCAGGAAAAACAAAGAAAGGATACTTACTGGTCTGTGCAAGATTTGAGGGCTGTAAACAATGTAGTATTACCAACCTTTCCTGTGGTTCCAAAGCCAGCAACAAGATTCAGTTTCATACCACCTACAGCAAAATATTTTTCTGTGATACATCTGTGTTCAGCATTCTTTTCTATACCTATCCACCCTGAAAGTCAGTTTCTGTTTGCCTTTACATATAAGAGACAGCAGTATACATGGACACAGTTACTACAGGGATGCACTGAATCTCCTTTATTATTTTCTCAAATTCTGAAAAAGGATTTGAAAGATTGACATTTCCAGGTGGGTCTGTGTTAGTGCAATACGTAGATGATTTACTAATAGCACCCGATTCTTTTCAGCAGTGTCAGCAGGATACAATACACCTTTAACTATCCTTGCAGAAAAGGGACATAAGGTGCTAAGAGAAAAGTTACAGCTATGGTCATCTCAGGTACATTATATCTTGGTCATCTAACATCTCGGGGAAGCAGGCAGATGATATCTTCTTGCATTAAGGAAAACGTTAAAGCCCCACGACCAACTACTCAGCATCAGCTTAGATCTTTCTTAGGTATGACAGGATATTGCAGACTGAATTTCTAACTATGCAGAAATTGATAAACCTTTGACCAATCTTTTAAAATAGGATAACACCAGACCCCCTCCCTTGATACAGTGAGGAGAAAAACTAATTTCAAAATTTAAAGCAAGCTTTAGCTACTACCCCTCCCTTAGGGTTGCCAGATTATGGAAATACTTCCATTTTATTTGTCACGAAAGAAATGGGTTTGCTGAGAGTGTGCTTGCACAGAAACATGGGGACAGCTATCATCCATTAGCTTATTATAATACACCACTTGATTCTATTGTAAAAGGATTCCCACCGTGCTTAAGGCCAGTGTCTGCCACTGCCATTCTAATCCATCTTGCACAATCACTGTTGCTCGGGCAAGATCTTATGACAGCCATCCCCAATTCTGTATCATTCTTCTTACTTAAAATGAAAAAACAATCCCTCTCGGCTGCACATCTAACTAAATACTAGGTTACTCATCCTATCATACATTCAGTCCCCAAACTGTGGGGAGCAAAGCAAAAGGAGGTGGAGTTTCAACATATATTAAAGACATACACACCTCCAGGCTGGTCAAACAGTATGACGCACAGGAGACACTCCAGGTGCAATTAACCATTGACAAGACCCCTATTCAAATCATATCTAGCTACAGGCTCCCAACTTTGCCAACTCCACCTATCCGGACCTCTTCGAATCTATCAAGATTCAACACTTTACTTTCATCCTAGGTGACTAACTATCCAACCATAGACTGGAAGAACTACTCATGCCAAAACACAAATGCCCAGAGATTCCTTGATTTTGTCAATGCAAATGCCTTGGAGCAGCTGGCTGACACCCACACAAGAGCTGATAATATCTTGGACTTGGTATTAACCAACATGAGTAACTACATGCCTACAGTGTCATCCTCCCCAGTAAAATTCAACCACAAAGCGGTCACTTTTGAAGTCATCATCTCCCAGACCCCCCCCCCCCCCCCCCAGCTAGGGTCAAACAAAAAACTTCTCAAAAGCTACAACCTTCTGAGGGAAGGTCTAAACAGTTTCAGAGCCCCCTCCCCCCCATAGGAACTGGCACATATGTCCAAACCTACACCAAAGAACTATACAAGCATTTATATAGTTGCACGGAATCAGGAATACCCAACAGGACAAAATCCTCCTCCTCAAGGAAGAGTAAACCTGTCTGGTGCACATCTGCAATAAATAAACTCTAAAATAAAAGGCAAAAATTGCTGTCTAGGACCAAGAAGTAAGCAATCTCTCCTTAACCCGAACAAGCAAATAAGAGCACTAGTGAAATCCTCCAAAGCAAACTTCGAGTCCAAACTAACCACATCTGTTAAAGAGAATCATAAGGCCTTTTTCACATATGTCTGCACTGTCAAAGGAAGCATTCAGATCTGCTCCGAACTGGTGGTCAATGGTACCACATACACAAATGCAGTAGATACAGCTAGCCCGCTTGCAAGCAGATTCGGAGAAAACTTCACCCCGCTGTCCCTCCATCAGTAAATTAGGACATCCCCTGCACCTGCCCCCCCTCCCCTTATCTCCAGGGAGAAAGTCATCACTGCCCTCTCAAAGGAAAAAAAATGCAGCCTCCATGGGACCCGATAACATCTCAGGTAGCATCCTACATGAACTCAGGCATGAATCTGCAGCAACATTAGGCACCCTACTCAACCAAAGCCTGAGTACTGGCTTCATCCCAGCCACTGTCATCCCTTTGCACAAAGATGGAGTGCTCAGTGATACAGGAAATTATAGACCCATGAGCCTAACTAGCCTGATCTGCAAGGCCATGGAATGGATTATCATGGACCTTATTAACAAGGACACTGGCAACCTCCAAACATTCAATCCCACACAATTTGGTTTTGTTAAGGGGGAAGTCATGCCTGTTAAATTTGGTCGACTTCTTTGAGCCTATGATACTATTCCCCACTCAGGTATATTAGATACATTTTCTCAACTAGGCATCAATCCGTATGTTACCAGATGGGTAGCAAACTGTCTCAGTGATAGAACCCACCTAGTCAAAATAGGGGAAGCCACCTCAAGCAGTAGACCCATAACAAGTGGTGTACACAAGGGATCAGTCTTGGGGCCTCCCTTGTTTGGATATACTTTTCTGAGGTGCAGGCCAAAACCAGTGGGGTATGGTTGATAAAGTTTGCAGAAGACTGCAAGCTGGGTGCTGTCAATTCCCCTAGTGATGTGGACATCCTCCAAGAGGGTCTCACGCAAACAAATGACTGCTGCTAACAACATGGTCTCAAACTGAATGCCAAAAAATGCATTATCGTCCCCACAAATTATCACATTAATAACAAGGTCCTAAGCACGCAATCAGTTTTGAGGGACTTGGGCACCCAGGTTGATAGCAAACTGACTTTTGACCACCATTTTGCCTCCGTTGTATGGACAGCTTTCTACATGGCCCACCTCATTAGTAAGGGTATCTCAGCCAAAGACAAGAAGGTCATAACATCCCTGTATTCTTCCCTTATAAGACCCGTTAGCCAGAGACAAGGAGGTCATAACATCCCTGTATTTTTCCCTTATAAGACTCGTTATTAAGTACAGTGCCCCTTTTGGAATACATCTCACAAAGCACACGCAGCAGATCGAGAGACCACAGAAGTTGCTCACCAGGAGGATCCAGGGCCTCAAACATCTACTTTACACAGCTAAAGCCCTGTCTCTCTATACAGTCTCATACAGACTCCTCAGAGGCGGCATCTGTCTGGCATAAAAAACAATCCCAGACTTCGCCTTGATGGGATTGTTGCATATCCGCAAGTCAAGCTTCACTCAAGTAACTGCACATATGACCTCAACCTGGTCTGTGGCATCAACAGAACTTGTTGGCGGGACAGGTTTGTGCCCCAAAGATTCACCCATCTGCAGAATAGAATCCCTCTCCACGTCAAGCAGAGTACTTCATTAACCCTTTTTAAGCACAACTTGGATAATTGGATGGGAAACAGAAAATACACCCCTGGAATTCCACCTATGTCTCCGTGGACAGGGGCATCAGGTGCTGACTTGTCCGAACATGGGCTAAATTCTTGGCTAGGCTTGTAAGAGCCTCAGGGCCAACAGCCTAGTAACTTCCTATGATCCTATAAATATGAACTTACACTTCTAATCTGTTTCTCTTATATGCTGTCCTATTCTAAATCCTGCATCTTTGTTACCTACTGCTGAAGGTGGTAAAGAGCATGATTGTGTGTGACTAATTATCTGCCTTCGCCTAGGGATGACTTAAAGGACACTCCTTTACCCAATGCTGACTTAGATCTATTTGTGGACGGTTCCTGTGGAAGAGATTGAAATGGAAACTTAGTCGCAGGACTATCTGTCTGCACCAGTAATGATGTTTTGCTTTAGCAAAGAGTAGGGAGTGTATATTCCACCCAAGTAGCTGAGTTAGTGGCTGTAGAAAAAGCCTGTAAATTAGTAAATGGTAAAATTGCAAACATTTTTTTTTTCTGAGAGCAGATATGCCCTTGGCGTTGTACATGATTTTGGGCAACTTTGGAAATGGAGGGGATTCTTAACTTCAGCAGGAACTCGTATTAAACATTATTTCTATGTCAATGCTCTTTTAGATGCTCTTTTGTTACTTACAGAATTATCGGGAGTTAAATGTAGTGCTCATCAAAAGGGTATATATACTGTTTCAAAGTAAAATAATTTGGCAGATCAAGCTGCAAGTTGTAGAAGGACTTTGTGCAAAATTACATGTGATGTTATTGCAAGAATCTAACAGTGATGATGTGTTTGACTTTGAGAGAGTATCAACTTTCCAAGCTGATGCATCACAGGGAGAAGTTCATAGGTGGCTTAAAGACAAATGCAGTAAACCTGCTGATGGGTTATGGCAAAATCCAGATGGCTGACTGGTGGCACCTGCCTCCTTGCTACCTTACCTGGTAAAAGAATATTAACCAAACCAGCCCATATAGGTAAGACAGCACTGTTTAACCAAATTACCCAAAGTTGGTATTTCCCGCGTCTCTTCTTTGATACTTCAGTATGTTAATAATTGTGCAGTTAGTTAGAATACAGTGTTAGCCAAAATGCAAATCTTAAAGCTGCATGTTTATCACCACCTAAGGGACCTTTTCTTAATGTGCAGCTGGACTTTGTCCAGATGACAAGGGTTTGTAATTTAAAATTCATTTTTGTCATAGTGTGTATATGTTTTCTACATGGGTGGAACCTTAACTATGCCATAAGGCAGACTCTGCAACAGTTATGTAAGATTTGTAACACTAATTATTTATTTATGTTTGATGACCGGGGAAGTCCACTGGGCCATAAAGAGCCCGTTTTCAGTGGAGGCCTGGGGAGAAAAGCTCCAAATATTGAAAGTTACATATTACAGGTTACGAAAGAATAACAAAGACTTGCACAGAACAATTAAAACATTTACAGAAATATAATGTTTTGTTTGTCTTTTCGGCTTTTCCCGGTTAGGGGTTACCACAGTGGAACGCTGGTCCGCTAATGACTGGCAGTAGATTTTTATGCTACCGAGTTGCCAGCCCGACTCCCAACCTTCAGCGAAGGCACGCCCATTCACACATGTCTTTCGAATACCACTCGACTGCAGGGAGGACATGCAGACTCCACACAGAAGGCACTCCAGCTGAGAATCGAACAAGATAACCTCTTGCTGTGAGGCAACACTACTGCTGCACCACCGCAGCTTCATTTACAGAAATATAATGCATTATGTAATAAGCTTTTACTGAGTTAACATTTAAACAGAAGGTTACTAGCCCTTTTGGAGGTTGGGTAACCTGAACATTTGCAGAAAAGACAGTTTTGTCAAATAAGCTCTTTGTAATTAAACATTAAACAAGTAGCTACTAGTCCTTTGCAGGTTAGGTGGACCATTTTGCATGGAGAGAGTACGAGAAAATTGGATTATGGAAATTATAGTGCATTAGATAGAGAGAAAATCAGTCCCTTGTAGGGCAAGACTGTTTTAGGCTGAGATGAATCAATAGAATTGGTAAATGGTAATGATATCAGTGCAGGATAGAAAGAGATGAGGTGGCGAGGGGTTTATGTTGGAATGTGACATAGGCATTCCCATTTCGCTAATAAATGAGAGAACAGCTGAGATTTGAAATTGGTATGATTTGGAAGGTTGTGAAGGTGGGGGGGCAATTCTACTGCTTGGCTAAGGAGTAGGACAGCAGTAGGTGGCCAAGAGGTCATGCTGGTTTGTGGACCTGAAGAAGTTTTTGATTTGTGGATCTGAGTTGGTGGTTGGGTATATATGGTTTTAAGGATGTCACGAGAGATGGGCAGTTTTTGGGTTTAAAGATGAGCTTGTGGGCAATGGTGAGTTGTTGGTAACTGAGGTAGTTGGGGAGTTCAAGCCAATTGAGGGTGAGGAGGGAGTGGCAGTGGTGGGATGAGTTTTTTTTAATTGGTTGCAAATCTGCAGATCTTGTGGTTGTAGGATTCAAGTTTGGATCATAAGCCAAGGTGAAGATTTGTGAACAGAGGGGCACCATACATCAGGGAGGGGAGCAGGAAGGTGGATGGCAGGGTAGAGGGGCTGAGGAAGCGGTTGTGTTTGTAGAGGGGACCTATCTTTTAGTGTTTTTTTTGACTGCGGAGTGGATGTGGGTATCAAATTTTAGTTTGATTATCAATGATGATGCCGAGAAGCTTGGTGGTGAGAACGATTTCAATGGGGGTGTTGTTCTGGCTCTGTACAGTGAATGAGGTTTTGTCAATAATAGAGTTTTTGGTAGGGGAAAAGATCATTAGTTTGTTTTTATTTGCATTTAGAGCTATGTGGTTGGACTGCATCCAGGTTTCGGTTGTGGAAAAGGCTAATTGGGTTTTTGCAAGGAACTCGGAGGGTGAAAAGGCTGAGCAGATGATAGTCGAGTTGTCTGCATATTGGATGACAGATGACTGTGGGATGGAGTGGTGAAAGTTGTTAATAAACAGGTTAAAGAGTAGAGGGCCAAGAAAGGAACTTTGAGGGATGCCTGTGTGTGTTGGGAGGAAGGGGGAGGTTGAAGTTTTCCATTGGACAGCTTGTTGGCAAGTTTGACAGGTAGCTGGAAAACCAGGCTATCGTGGAGGGAGAGAGATGGAGGGTGGAAAGTTGGGATAGAGAAGGGTGTAGGAGGTGGTGTCAAAGGCTTTTGACAAATCTAGGAATAGCGTAGATACAAATTTACCTGAGTCTCGTTCAGTGTTGATGGTTTCCAAAAAGGAAAGGGGGTCAGTCATGGTGGAGTGGCCAGGGCGGAAGCTGTGTTGGGTAGGGGAGAGGAGATTGTTTTGGGTTAGGTGTGTCATTAGTTGTATTTGGATGGTTTTCCCTAGAATTTTAGAAAGAGGGGAAAGGATAGCAATAGACCTGAAGTTGGTGGTGTCAGTATTCTTGCCACCTTTGTGTAGGGGGATGATGCAGGCATGGCGCCAGATGGAAGGGACGTAGGATTCTTGCATGGATCTATTTATAAGAATAGAGATGGGATAGGAGATGCTGTCTGCAGATAGTTTGAGGAAGGTAGGTGGAAGATTGTCAGGTGCATTGTGAAAGGGTTTGAGTTTGAGGAGGAGTCTTTTTATAGTGCTTGTAGGAATGGGAGTAAGGCAGAAAAGTGTGGAGGGGGGTAGGTGATTGGGGTGGAGATTGTGGTGGGAGGGGCTGGGGTTGGAGGAGGGAGGTGGGTAGTTTGGCTATACAGTCTATGAAGTAGAGTTGAACTGGAAGGCTGTGTCAAGGTCAGAGAGGGTGGGATTAGGACAGGGGGTTTCTTTATTACTAGGGTGCAGAACTGATGAGATGGAGTCCCAGAATTTTTTGGGGTTTGTTGAATGCAAGGACTGGAGTTTGGAGAAGTGAGCTTTGCAATCTTTAGTTATTAGCTTTTTTGTGAAGTTTCAGAGATGCTTAAATTCTAAGAGGGAGTTTAGGTTTTTATGTTTTTGATGCTGTTTCCAATTTTTGTCCCTTTGTTGCATGGCTAGTTTAGATTTGTTCGATAACCAATTGGTTTTGATGCGTTTGGTTCTTGGGGGGGTGGGGCTTGCTGGTTGAGGAGGGTCAGGAATGAGTGGTTAAAGTAGGATATGGCATCATCTAGTGGGAGGGTTTTTAGAGGGGACCAGTCAATACACTTTAGGCATTCTGAGAAACCTTGGGGATTGAAAGATGAGAAGTTGCGGGTTTGAATGTAATGGTGTTGTTTTTGTAGAGGAGATGGGAGCCGGTCGGCGAAGGCAGGTAAGTGATCGCTGAGAAGATCTGGTACTATTCCAGCTTTGGTGATTAGATTTGGATGAGTTGTTAGGATCCAGTCAATGATGGTTCCAGAAGTACCATCTTTATTTGGTCTGGTTGGTGAATTAATTAGTTGGGAAAAATTGTATAGGTTGATAGTGTGGGAAGGGGCATCAGAGTTAACAGTGGTCCAGCTGATGTTGGTATCACCAAGGATATAGGTTTCATTATTTATGTGGGATTAGAACCAGGACAGGATGTTCTCAAGTGTTTTTGATGTTATCACCTGGGGGGTATAGAGGGCAGCGATACATATGGATTTGTGGTTGTTTACTTTTAATAAGCCTATTGTAATTTCAGCATTGGCAAAGGTTGGAATTTTATTGGTGTAGGGAGTTATGGTATGGGAGGAGGGGTAGATTATAGCTGCTCCACCTCCTTTTTTGTGGGCTCTGTCATTGCGAACGATTTGGTAACCTGGTGGTAGGATTTTGCCATCTTTTATGTAGGATTTGAGCCAGGTTACAGAAATGGAGGTTATGTCGGGGTGGTTATGGGAGAGCCAGGCATGGAGGTTAGGGATTTTGTTTCTAAGGCTTTGAGCATTAAGTGTAGTGAGGCGAATGGACTTCGGTTTTGTGGGTTGAAAGGAAGGTTTGGAGACATAAATGTTAGAGGTGGGTCCGGGGTTAGGGTGGATGCTGCCGGCAAGTGATAGAGAGAATTGGAGGAGTACAGTGGTAGTGTGGTGGGGATGGGTAGTATGGGTTGAATGAGACTAGTGATATTTTGGTACGATATTTAGAAGATGAGTGTGGGGGGGGAGTGGAGTAGCTTAGGTTTGAACAGATATGTAGTGTTGGAGATGAAGAGTTCATGTGAGATGGACGAGTAAGAGGGGGAGTGAGGATGATGGTATGAAGCAGTGGAGTGTGTAAGTGAGGTATTGTAAGGGTTAGGAAACTGTGTGAGATAGGTCAGACAGGAGAGAGAGATTAGTAGGGCTAATGGAAAAATTGTGATCGCTGATGAGTAGAGCACTGTAAGAGGGGTTATAGTGTGTTTGGTGAATGTGAGATTTAATAGGTGGGTGGAGTTTGGCTGAGGCTAATTGTGATTAGATTGCAGTGGGGTGGGGAGGAGTTTGGGAATGTATAAAAGTACAGATAGTGGGGGTGGGTGAGATTTGGGGGCAGGGTAGGGGAGCGGAGTGAGACCCTAGATTAAGTCTTCACTGTGCCAAGCATCCACAGTCATTTGGATTAATAGAAAGGGTCAATAGGACTCTTAAGACTAAGACTGACAAGATCTGTGTCTAGGCAAGTCTTAAATGGCCAGAGGCACTTCCCTTAGCATTAATGAGTAAGATGAGTATATTAAATACTACAAGGAGATTGAGTCATTGTACGATATTAATGGGGAGACCCACGGCCCTTGCAACTACTCCCCCTGTGTCAAATAAAGACTTGACTAACTCATGATGTTATATTGTCTTACTGCACAAAACTTATTAATTTCTTGCAGCAGTATTATAGAACTGTACAGAAAGCTCTTCCTCAACCTTCTGATCAGCTCTGTCACCAACTGCGGCCTGGTGATTGGGTTTATGTTAAAACTTTCCAAAAAAAAAAAGTTATGTTCTTGCCATAATGTTCCATCTGTGTTGTCATTCTTCATCTATTCTTGACTCGGAGTAGTCAGTTCCAATCCTTGGAACCAGTTTGGCCATTATACAGCTTGAGCCAGCCAAATATCTCTCAAGCTAAGACTCTACCCATAATGCCCTCCTCTATATTACCTCAGATTGAGTTTGCAGCTGTATAGAAAGACAGAAGGAATCGTAACCAAACATGATGAAATCATGTCCAAGCTGAAACCTAACAAGGAACCCAGGATAAGCGATCGATCCTCCACGAATTCACAGGAGGGGGAAGGGGGTGGGATGCCAAGAACAGATGAAGATCGACAACACAGATGGAGCGTTATAATAAGAACATAACTTCTTTATCTGATGTTGCCAATCTTCATCTATTCTTGACTCTTGGGACAGAGTCTCCAGCTACTTTTGATCTTGGGTGGCCCTATGGAAGGATATTTCTGAGAACCATAGAACCAAAGGAAGCTCTTCCTCTGAAGACCAGATCTAATTTGTAATGAGTAATAAAGGTATGTGAAGTAGCCCATGTTCCTGCTGCGAATATCTCATTCATGGAAGCCTTAGAATGGAAAATCGCTGAAATGGCCATTGATCTGGTGGAATGCGCTCTGTCAGACACCGGTAACTAGAGACTCTTTTTGTTATATATGTACATAATGTGGCCGTTTTGACAAGGTAACTTTGGAGACTGATTTCATTAAATTTGGGCTGGAAAAGGATACAAACAACTGGTCTGACTTTCTAGATTCTTTATTCCTACTGAGATAGAAATGTAATTGTCAGTGAACATCCAGCAAATTTAAGCAATATTCACCTTTGTTGGTAAAGTTAGGAAAGAAAACAGGTAAGTCGATGGATTGACTAATGTTGAATTTAAAACCACCTTCAGAAGAAAGGATGGGTAGGTTCTTGTTGAAACTCTATCCTTATGGAAAACTAAATAAGGGGTTTTAAGCAAATCTCAGAAACTCGTCTTGTGGAGGTAATAGCTATGAGAAAAAAACATTTTCCACGAAAGAAACTGCATGTCACTGCTGTCTCAAAGGGAGGAAGCACCAGTGACTGAAGAACAATGGTCAGATCCCATGGGGGTAGAGGGTCTTTAAACAGAGGTTTTAAAAGCAGAGCTCATTTGAGGAAAACTTTACATAATCTATGTGAAATCAGAGGGAGGTCTTCAAAACCATTACTAAAGTTAGAAATGGCAGCTAACTGGACCTTAATCATAGAAGCTGAAGCTCCTTGATCAAAAGAATGATTGATTGAAAAGAATGGCTAGAAATTCCACAACTCTTTTCATGGGTGTGGAGAAGGGGTTAAGATTATTATCATATACCTAGGTTGAAAATCTCTTCCACTTACTAAGGCAGAGATTCCTAGTGGATGGTCTACGGGAAGCCAGAAGAATTTTCCGCACCGGGGAAGGTAAATCATTATGCCTGGTAACTAGTAGAATTGGAGGAACCAAGCTGTCAGCTTGAGATTTTGAAGGGTGCGATGCACCAGTCCCCGAGGGTGAGACAGCAGGTCTGGAACTGGGTCCAGAATCTAAGCACAATGAACTAGATGAGGCCCATAGGAAGGGGAACCAAATTTGTTGAGGCCATTAGGGTGCAATGAGGATCACTTTGCTTATCAACCTGGTTGCATTTTTGAGAAAGAGTGAAATTAGTGTGGAGGAGGAAAAGCATAGAGGAGACCCAAGAGCCAATTGTGGAGAACAGCATCTCTTAGGGACTCCCCCCTGTGGGGGGATTAGGGCAAAGTGGCTTCTGCACTTGTTGTTTTGGGGTGATGCACATAGGTCGCAGCAAGGCTGGCCCCAGAGACAAAAATATCTTCCTCACTATTCTGGGATTGAGAGACTACTCTTGAGGCAGAAGTATACACCTGCTCAATTTGTCTGCAATCATGTTTGAGCTCCCTGGGATGTGCGTTGCTATCAGAAAGTGGTAGGAGGAAATTGCCCATTACCACACACTGAGGGCTTCTTGACACAGGGGGTAAGACTTGGTTCCGCCCTGTTTGTTGATGTACCAGACCACTAACATGTCTGATTGAACTGCAATAGTTCTTAGAGGGAGGACAGATTGAAAGGCTTGCATCACTAATAGCACTACCCTCAACTTCCGAATGTTGATATGCAGGTTGGCCTCTATTGGGGTCCAAGTGCCTTGGACTGTCCTTCCTAGATAATGCCCTCCCCTCATCTGGGAGGCATCCATGGTCACTACAGCCTTGGGTAGATGAGGGGAGAAGGGGCGGGCTATCCATCCACCAGGACAGGTCTTTTTTGCAGCGAATGGTGATAAGAATGGGGTAGGTCATTGGATGGGTTGGAATAGACCACTGTGATGCTAGAAGCCATTGTAGTAGCTGCATCTGAAACCTTGCTAGCAGGACCAGAGTGATGGTCATTGCCATGGACCCCAACACTTGAAGGACTAGTATCAACAGGACTTAATTTCTGCGGAGAATAGCATGTATTTGGGATTTTAATCTTCTATAATCTGTGTTGAGGAAGGAGACTACACAAGAAATGGTGTTGAGACGAGCTCCTATGAATTCTAGAGCTAGAGTGGGGCTTAGCCGAGATTTTGATTGATTGACTGTGATACCCAGGCACACAAACAAGTGCAGAATGAATTCTGTTGCTTGAAGCAGTAGATGCCTGGTGGGAGTGGTGATCAGCCAGTCATCTACATATGGAAATACCCAGAATCCGTACAGTCTCAAGTGAGCTATTACTGCTGCCATACATTTGGTGAACACTCTGGGGGCTGGGGCGAGGCCAAAGGGCAGCACTCTAACCTGAAAGTGACTGGCTCCTAGTCAAAAATGGAGAAACATTCTATAGCATTTGTCAATCTTTATATGGTAATACACATCTTGAAGGTCTATAGAGCACATCCAATTGTTTTCCTCTAGAAAGGGAAGGAAAGACTGAACCATGACCGTCTGGAATTTGGATTGTTAAACAAATTTATTTAGAAGGTTGAAATCCAGAATTGGTCTCCAGTCCCCTGTCTTTTTTGGCACTAAAAAGAAGCCAGAGTAAAATCTGGATCCTAACTGGTCTGGTGGGACTTTTTGGATGACTCTTATCTAGCAGCTTTTGGATTTCTTGGTCCCTCTGATTGGGCAGAACAATAGGGAACCTTATTAGAGATCTTGGATACAGAATGAAGGGGATAGTGTAACCTCTGGTAATAATTCTCTGCACCCAAGCAACTGTGGTTATTTGTCGCCAGGCTGTTGAATGTAGGGAGAATCTTCCCCCACTGCTTCCAGAGGTAAGCAACTGGGCACCCTTTCAGGAGCACTGATAGGGCTTGGCCAGAGAAAATCTCTGGAACTCTGATTCTGCAGGCCACCTCTGCTTCGGGGTTGGCGTCTTCCATTACAGCTTCCCTTTCTGCCCCAAGGGGAGCCAACACCACGTGCATGCTGGAAAGGCCCTTGGAAGTTCCGGAACCACATCTTTCCACTCCTCTGATTCCTAGAGTAGGACTGTTGGGGAGTAAAAAAAAACGTATGCCCACTACAGACAGGGTATTCCCATCTTTCTCACACCTGACTAGAATTTCTTTGACTTTGGGGCCAAATAAAGAAGATCCGTCAAAGGGAGCATTGACGAAGGAAGACTTAAATGGCTTTGCAAATGCACACAGGCACATCCAGGCATGTCTAATTGCAACACCTGTACTGCTGACCTGGTCGCTCCTTCCGCTGCATGTGCAATGAGCCTCATGGACAAGTGGGAAGTAGACTCTAGAGTAGCTAACTGGGAGGCCACCTTTTTTGGATCCTGTCAGATACAGCTCCTATTAGGGTGTCCGATAGTTCATTGATCAGATCCCTCTGGAGCCTAGTGAAATGTGCCATAAAATTAAAAGGACCTTAAGGTGAAGGTTGATGACGCATAAACCCTCTTTCCAAATCTGTCCATTGTCCTAGACTCTCAGTTAGGGTGATGAACAGTGGAACTTTCCTCAGCTAATTCCTTTTTGGTGGCCACCGCTACCACCATGGCATCTACTACTAACCCTTTTGCCCAACACTGTTGGTCCTCAGGAGCAAAGAGTATCTTATCTGGTCTCCGGGGAATCGCTTCTATGGAGTCAGGAGCCTTCCAAGCCCACTGAGTGACCAACTTAATGAGATAGTCATGGGGAGGGGTCAAAAAGGAAGTAGATGGGCGAGAACCTAAGGCTTGCAAGTACACAGGCTCCTCAGAAGAAGGGTCTTTGAGCTTCCACTTACCCCTCTGTTTAAGGATCTCTAGAATGTCTCCAAAGGAGACTTCTTATGGGGGTGACCAGGGGGAACCATCCCTGTCATCGAAATCGGAGTCTTCAGTGACGGACTCCTCAGGAAAGTCTAGGTGTTTTCTTTTACACATTTTCTTCTGAGGAGGCTCTTCAGTGGGAATGTCTCAGGAGGGCTCACAAGAGGAGTGACCTTTTGCTAGGATCCCTTGCAGCTTTGGAGCTCACTGTCCAAGCATGGAGGTTGATAGACGCTCCGGGTAAGAAGGGGTCAGGGGTTAAAACTCTGGTATAGCAGGAGCCACCTGAGAGCCTGCAGTGGCCAATGCTCTCTCCATTGCTTGGAAGGCATGCCCCCTAAAGAGGGATGGGAGCACGGAACAGAGAGAGAAACTTCGTACCGAGGTCACACCCCACTCAGAGACCCACCTCCAAAGCAGGAACCCAGAAAGAGCCCTCAGACATCGAAGTTCCAAAAGGTAAGGGTGATCCCGAATAAAAAACAGGAGCAGATTCAAACCCCTCTGGTCCGATGGCAGAACCACGCTCTTGGGAGCCCGCTGGTTCCGATGGAACCGAAGAAGTCAGAACAGACTCTGGAACCGAAGATAGAAGGGCTGTCAATGCCGGAGCAACTAGAGCCTGAGTGGTCAGAGTGGGAAGCACTAAAGCTTCCGAGGAGGTCAGAGGAGGAAGAACTGGTGAAGTCCTGGAAAAAAATACCCCTACTCCAGGTGTGAGAGTGGGTTGGGAGGAGGCAGAGAGACCCCTAGCCACTAGAAGCTGGTCACCAACCTCACTATAGCTACTTCAGTGAGACTCCTGGAGGATCGAATTGACACTCCAGAGGGGGTTTCTGGCCTTTTCACAAAGGGACTAGAAGCTGACTATAGAACGGGTCAATAGAATGGAAGTACCTTGTCCTAGGTATATAGAGAGGTTCACATTTTGGCACTGAGGAGAGTGCAAGATCTGCTGCAGTGCAGTTGGAGATGTAGGCATTGACCGGGAAGCTGAAGAAGGTGGTGTCGACGGTGCCGAAGTAGTGGATGGTGCTGAGGAGGAAAGCCATTCTGACAGCTTTGGAACCTTAGCCTTCAGTTCCAAGGAAAAACCAACGGAAGAGGGCTTATGTTTTTTTTTTATCGGTGAAGATGGAAGAGTCAGTACTGACTGACTAGTCTTGGAACCAGAGACATTTGAAACCGTATTGGCCTTGGATAAGGCTTCTTCAAAGGGGGTCTTAATAAGCCTTTTAAGAATTAACTTATTTCGACATTCTACCAATACTGAAGGCCTGGCAGATGGAGCACTCCAAGTCTAAATGTGGAGCACCTAAAAATTAAACAAAGGCGGAGTGCCCATTGGAGTTAGGCATTTTCCGCCCACAGTCCTGTCACTGTTTAAAACCATTCTTGCCCTTGGACTTGTTTGTCAGGTTAATGACTAAGAAAACAACGGAGGTCAACAGGCAGAACTGTAGTCATACATACATACATACATACACACACACACACACACACACACACACACACACACACACACACACACACACACACGGACAAAAGGAAAAAATTCTACCAACAATGGTAGATAGAACTACCTAAAACTAGCTAAAGAAGTTAGAAGAGAAAGAATATTACAAACTATGGTAAAAAAGGAACTACCTAACAGCAGAGAGGGGACTACCAGCGATGGTAGGAGAAAGGATACCAATAGGTATGGAAAAATGACTCACTCGCTCGAGAAAAGGCAGGTAGAGATGAGAAAACAAATGTTTTTAGTACAAAAAAAAGGGAGAAAGGAAAAGTAGAAAGACTAATAAATTTAGCTATTTACTTAGCTGTGAGAGGACAGTCATCTGTCCTGTCTTGTGACAAGAGCGGCAAATGAGACCTGAGGTAATATAGAGAGGGGCGTTGTGGGTAGAGTCTTAGCTAGAGAGATTTTTGGCTGGCATGAGCTGTACAATGGCTGAACCGGTTCTGAGTATCGAAATCAACTACTCCAAGAGTCAGGAATAGATGAAGGCTGACATCAGATCAACTGCTTGAGTCCAAAGTGAAAGGGTCCCTTTCTTAAAAAAAAAAAAAAACTGAAAAATAGATGCATGATTATGCAAGATATAGTTTTATATAAGCAGTAGCATTATATTTCAAGTGCCTAACAACTGCATTCTCTCTATTAGCAAATTACCGTGTAGTAACAGAAAACCGAAGGCCAAGGGGATCCAGTATCTGTCTGCCTGGGATGACATGATTGACAGGCATCAATGTTTTGCCAGAGATAGCTTGTATCTGTCACCCCTGGACTTCCGGATACCGGCCAAGGCTCTTGCCACCCCTACAGTACCTTTTTTAGGCGGTGTTCCAAAAATCAAATTACCACCGTAACAGCTACAAACAAATGCAATCTCAGGGTCATGCTGCTCAATGTTAGAAGTCTAAATCTCAAAATGCACTTGCTCAAAGCACTCCTTAAAATGGAGAGCCTCGACATTTGTGCTGTAACAGAGACCTGGTTCAAGACAGCAGAAAGCACATCTGCACTACCAGGCACACACTTTTCTGCCCCAGAACTTGGACCAAAGATCCAAAGGAGGTGGTGTTTCCATATTCGTAACGGATGCACACACCTCCAGACTGGTAGCCCAACATAACGCAGAGATACTTTAGGTGCAGCTAACATTGCGTCGTAGCCTGCTATTGGTCCCCAACCATGTCCCAAGAGTCACACTCCACATTCCTAAGCACCCTGGAGAATATTAGGGTCCAACCTAACACCCTCTTACTAGGCGACTTCAACTACCCCTCCATTAACTGGGAAAACTACTCATGTGCCAATACACTTGCCCATCATTTCTTCGAGTTCATTAACTCTAATGCCCTGGACCAGTTCGCTCTTACCCCCACTAGAGGTAGCAATATCCTTAACCTGGTCATTCCTAATATCGGTGAACGTTGCTCTACACGAATAGTCAACTCTTCCCGGGTTAGATCCGACCACAAACTAATCACCTTGGAAATCCAACCCCCCCCACAAAGGTAAACACCATGAAAAACTTCTCCAAAGCTAACTTTGAGCTACTAAATACAGAGGTGGCTAGCTTCATGGCACTCATGCAAATGGAGAAAAGTTATATGACCGCCGAATCATACACTAACTGCACTGTACAAACACACACACAAATGCATGGATCTCGCCATACCCAATAGAACCAAGATGCTCTCCTCCAAAAAAGGAAGCCAATCTAGTGGTCCCCTGCCATAAACAAACTCAACAAAAGGAGGAAACTGATGCAGAATAAAGTGAAGTCCCAAGACTGGAAAAACTCCCTTATCAGCCTCAACAAACAGTTGAGATCCCTCATTAAATCACCTAAAGCTAGCTATGAAAACAGAATTGCAGCAGATAGTAAAGACAACCACAAGGCCTTCTATAGTTATGTAGAGAGTCTCCACGGCAATCCCAGATTTGCTCTGAGCTACTGCACAATGGTACCTCCTATACTGAGCCAACAGATGTTGACAGATTCAGTGCCAACTTTACCCCTCTCTTCCCCCCAAAGGACCAATCACAATACTAGTAGACTGCCAGCCACCCAGTATTACTGCTGCACACGTTAAAACAGCACTGTCCAAGGCCAAGAATACAGCTTCTATGGGAGGACCTGACAATATCCCTGGCTGTGTTCTACATGAACTACAGAGTGAACTAGCACCTCACCTGTGTGCCCTCTGTTCAAACACAGCCTCACCTCAGGCTTTATCCATACCGAATGGCGCACTGTTATAGTCATCCCTCTCCACAAAGGAGGAGCGACTACAGACCCTGGGAACTATTGCCCCATTAGCCTGACTAGCCTGATATGCAAAGCTATGGAACGCATCATCATGGACCTAATAAACAAGGATACAGGGAATCTCCAAACTCTAGATCCCACACAGTTTGGTTTTGTGAAGGGTAGATCATGTCTGCTCTACTTGGTCAACTTCTTTGAGACAGTCACCAGAGCGGTGGATGAAGGCATGGTGGTTCATACATCCTACCTTGATCTGGCCAAGGCGTCTGATACCATTCCCAACTCAGGAATCATAGAAAAACTCACTAAGCTGGGCATCAACCTCTACATCACTAGATGGGTTGCAAACTGGCTCACAGATAGAACCTACAGTGCGAAAGTAGCTGACTCCAAGTCAGACTGCCAACTAGTCATGAGTGGAGTCTCACAGGGTTCGGTCCTAGGTCCTCTCCTGTTTGGTATGTACTTCTCTGAAGTCCAGGCCAACATGAAGGGACTCTGGCTGACAAAGTTCACAGACGATTGCAAGTTGAGAGCTATTATTAACTCCCCAAGTGATGTTGACATCCTACAGAATGGCCACACTAAGACCAACGACTGGTGTCAGAACCATGGCCTTAAGCTCAATGCCAAAAAACGTGTTGTCATCCCCTTTGGGAAAAACCTTGCTCCCATGAATTACCACATTGATGGTAGCTCACTGAACATAGAAGGCGTTATGAGAGAACTGGGAACACAGGTTGACAGCAACCTCTTTTTTGATCACCACATTGTCACTGTGGTCAGAAAGTCCTTCTATGTGGCACATCTCATTACTAAGGGTTTTGCATCCAGGAAGAAAGAGGTCATTGTCTCCCTCTACTCTTCCCATTAGGCCAATCATCACGTACAATGGCCCATTTGGCATATACCTCACTAGACACCTGCAACAACTGGAGAGGCCGCAAAAGCACCTCACAAAGAGGATCCTAGGCCTTAAACACTTGTCCTATGTGGACAGACTCAAAAAAACTCCAACTATTCTGTCTCATACCGCTAACTTAGAGGTGATCTCTGCTTGACTTACAAAGCCTTGTCTGACCCAGCTCTGTTAGAAATGCTACATCTAAAGAAATCCCAATCCCTCCACATCACACGCTCCAGAGACCTCAACCTCATTACCACAATTAACAGAACTTGCTGGACGGACAGGTTCATAACCCAGAGACTGCCCATGCTATGGAATAGACTTCCATACATGTCAAGCAGAGGACCTAGCTGACCCTCCTCAAGAGAAATCTTGATGAGTGGATGGGAAACAGAAAATTCACCCCGCGGATAACTCCAGTAGCTCTACTCAACAGAGGTACTGGGAACTAAGGTCGGGTGGCACTATGTCAGGGTAATCTTATAGCTAGGCTTGTAAAGGCCCCAGGGCCATTAGCCTAGTACACATCTATGAATCTCGGTAAGTGCTGAAGGAGTTAAGGGATGTTATGTTATGCTGCAAAGTCTAGTTTCAAAAAGTTAATGAACTGAGCCAGGTATCTGTGGCAACCAGATTAATTAACAGCACACTCTGGCCTTTGCAGGCCGGGGATGAGTCTTTGCAAGAATGTCTGTGAAAAAGTGTGTAATGGTACTGAATGTTACAAAGTTGAAATAAATTCTTAGACCAGGTGGTCGATTTGTGAAGAATTCATGTGAAGTTCTGAGCAAGGATCACAAGAGATGAGGAAATTTTAAAAATTAAATGATTTGTTAAAAGCAAAGTAACAAAACAAAACAATTCTCCGTGCATGAAATTGATATGTAAAGATATAAATGTAAGCATTTTTTTTTTTGTTCTTTGAGACTGATCTAAACATTTTGGCAGGCAGGCTTACCATAGCTGTTTAAGGAATAAACCAGTACTTTGCACATCCTGAAGTATCATTATTGGTTGAGTCAAAAGATAAAATTTCTTTATTACTTGCATTGTACTTTAACAATATATCACCCCAAACTTGGAAAGAGACAACCCAGGGGACATGGAAGACACTAAAAAAGCTGAATGAACAACCTCTGTCTGGTCATTACAGGAAGGAAGACTCACCATTGTCAGCAATAAGGTCAGGAGGCAGGAGGGCAGGGAGGCTGAACCAGACAGACAGACAACAAAGATCTATAATTATGGTGAGTACATAACTTTCATGTCTAATGTCTGCTCCTTCTGGATTCAGCTTGTAGGACACAATCCCCAGCCACGAAAATATCTCGGGAGGAATTTAAAAAGGATATTCTGCAACACAGTGGAGCCAAAGGAAGCCCTGGACCTAGAATGAATGTCCAGCTTATAATGGGACACAAACGTGTGGTAACCCAGCCAAGTAGCAGTGCACAAATATCATCCACAGGTACTTTGGAAAGAAAAGCTGCAGTGGTAGCAACAGCCCTTCTTGAATGATCTTTGGGGTTGTGTAAAAGAGTCTTACATATCAAGGAATACACAAACAAAACACAGACAGCTACCAGGATAAAGTTACTTTAGACACAGGAGAGCCCAGTTTGGATTTCGAAAAGGGGACAACTGACTAGATTTCCTGAAAGACTTGGTACAGTCTAATTGACTATGTACATCCAAACAATGCAAAAGATATTCGCCTTTGTTGGAAAAATTGGGAAAAAACATAGGAAGGTGAATGGAACTGTTAAGGTTATTCTTGGAAGCTACCTCAGGCAGAAAGGAAGGGTTCATGCTAACAGAAACCATGTTTTTATGGAACACCAAATAAGGGGATGAAGAATCAACTGCTTGCAACTCTGAAACCCTTTTTGCAGAGGTAATCTCAATCAAAAACAAAGTTTTCTAAGACAACAGTTTCAAATCTGATGAAACTGAAGGTTCAAAAGGAGGACCAGCTAGAACCTGTACAATGAAAGGCAGATCCAGGGACAGACCGGATCCTATACTACAGGACAGAGTAAAAAAGTACCTTTGAGAAAAGCCTTGGATATTTTGGGAGAAGCCAAGGGAATGCTATCTCTATTGATATGTCAGAAGTGGCCACTAACTGTACATTGACAGTATAAAAGCTAGAACATGAGCTAAACAACTCAGCCAGAAAATCTAAGATGGGTTCTAAAGGAGCAAAACAGTGGTCAAGTCCCCAAACCTCCACTCACAAAACAAACCTTTTCCATTTACTAGTATATACTTTTCTAGTGTATCCCTTCTGAGTAGAGGACAATAAATGACTGCCTGTGAAAGCTTGGGATTCCTGGCCATCAAGGGAACTGGAGGAAACATGTGGTCAACTTGAGCGACTGAAGAATGGGAGGATACAGACCTTGAGAAATGAAGTCTGGAATGGGATTCAGTACCCACGGGAAGTACTTCAGAAGAAGCCAAAGGAAGGGAAACCACACCTGATGAGGCCATAAGGAGCCAATGTGTGTCACTGTATTTCTGCAGCGGGCTGCTTTCTGTAGAATCTTTTCCACCAGCGGAACTGAGGCATAATCATAAAGAAGTCCTGGGGGCAAGCAAGCACCAGTGCCCCTGGGTGACTGACATGGAGGAGGGAACAATGGTGTAATAGCTGTCACACTTGTTGTTGGACGAGTAGGCAAACAGGTCACAACACAGAGTACTCCAGTGCCAAAAAATCTGAGCTGCCACTGTCAGATTTACAGAACACTTGTGAGGCAATAAAATGCTCCTGCCGAGTCTGTCGGCCAAAATATTGGACTTCCCCTGGATATGCACTACCACCAAAAAATCCCTTGAGAGGAGATCGCTCACTGCTAAACTCTCATGGCTTCCCAACAAAAAGGGTAAGAATGTGTTCCCCTGTTTGTCAAGATAACAGACGACTGAGATTGTCCATCTTTACAGCAATCACAACCTGGGGAGGGCATCCTGAAGAGCCTACAACAAAAGAAGGTCCACTCTCATCTCCATAAAGATGATGTTAATGTGAGCCTCTGCATAAGACCAGGCACTTGAACCATCCTCTCTTTGAAATCCCCCCCCCAGGAGGGAGGCATCTGTGGTGACTGTGACCCAAGAAGAAGGAATTACAAACTGTCTCCCCTTTGTTACTAAGGGAGACTGTCCCCTACCTTCTATCTCTAAAGTGCAGGTCGTAAACACCCTCTCTAAGGCCAAAAACACAGCATCTATGGGACCTGATAACATCCCAGGCTGCGTCATCAAGAATCAGCAACACTACTGGGTACTCTTTTCAATCATAGTCTAAGCACCAGCTTCGTCCCAGCTGAATGGAAAATGGTCGCCATTATTCCATTGCACAAAGGTGGTGCTTCCATTGACCCTGGGAACTATGACCTATTAGCCTGATCAGCCTTATCTGCAAGGCCATGGAGAGAATCATTATGGATCTTATCAACACGATACAGGTAGTGTCCGAACACTTGACCCTATTCAGTCTGGATTTCTCAAAGGGAGATCATGCCTGTTAAACCTGGTGGATTTCTTCGAGACAGTCACCAAGACCCTGAGCAAGGGAAAATCTGTGCATACAGCCTATCTACACTAAGCCAAGGCTTTTGACACTATCCCCCACTCAGGCATCATTGATAAACTCACCCAGCTAGGTATCAACCCTTACATATTGTTAGATGGGTCACTAACTTTATCACTGGTAGAACCCATATAGTTAAAATAGGGGAATTCACCTCCAGCAGAAGACTTGTAACCAATGGTGTTCCACAGGGATCAGTTCCGGGACCTTTAATGTTTGGAATCTATTTATCCGAAGTACAAGCAAAAATTAATGGTCTCTAACTGGCAAAGTTTGCTGCTCGCTGCAAACTGGGAATGATCAAAGACTCTTCAAATGATGTCAACATCCTCCGAGAGGGTCTTACACAAACAAATGATTGGTGCCAAAGTCATGGCCTTAAACTCAATGCAAAAAAAATGTATTATCTTCCCTTTCGGTAAGAGTGATGTTCCTGCTAACTATCACATCAACAGCAACACCCTAAGTAGACACTCACTGGTAAGAGACCTGAGCGCACGGGTTGACAGCAACCTTACCTTTGATCACCATGTCTCCACAGTGGTAAGAAGGGCATTCTGTATTACTTATCTCATAAGTAAGAGCATTGTCTTCAGAAAAAAAGAAGTTGTAACCTCCCTGTACTCTTCCCTCATAAGGCCAGTAGTCGAGTACAACACCCCTTTTGGTTTGTACCTTTCCAAGCACCTGCAGCAAATGGAGAGATTACAAAGGTTC
The DNA here is from genome assembly GCF_019279795.1 of Protopterus annectens. NCBI lineage: Eukaryota > Metazoa > Chordata > Ceratodontiformes > Protopteridae > Protopterus > Protopterus annectens. The sequence goes on along the minus strand of NC_056746.1, from coordinate 485,210,601 downwards.
CTTACAAGAAAAATTTGAGGTTTTCTGCATCGATCCTATGTGGATCGTCTGAAATCACTGTTACTTTATTCTGTTTCATACAGACTACTCAGAGGTGATCTCTGCCTTGCATATAAGGCAATCTCCGACCTTGCTTTAGTGGAAATGCTGCATATCCAAGTCAAATGGTACATGGGTTACTCACTCTATAGACCTTAACCTGGCATGTGACACCAATAGAACCTGCTGGAGGGGCAGATTTGTCTCCCAGAGATTACCACACCTTTGGAACCGACTCCTATTTCATGTCAAACAGGGCACCTCATTGGCACTCTTCAAAGGCAATCTGGATGACTGGATGGGTAACCGTAAGTTCACCCTGGGGGTTCCATCTCTGTCCATCTTGGACAGGGGCAATCGGTGCTGATCATGGATACAAAGGTAGAACTTGGCTAGGCTTGTAAGGGTCCTAGGACTATTAGTCTGATAACTTCTTATGACCCTATGATAAACCACTGAATCTGCTCATGACATACTCTTGTCAGTCATAGGGAGAAATTCAAAAAGGATGAGATAGGAGGAACCACTGAATTTCCATAGTCCAGTGTAGGGCCCTCATGTGATATTTGGCTAGAGGGATCAACCCTACCCATACTGCCATATCAACCAGAAACTTCATAAGTGTGCAAGCCGGAGGATTCGAAGTTGCAAGCACTCGCAGGACCTAAGCTCAGAAACTGAAAACTTTGGAGTTTATCAGCCTTGCAATTTGATGGACCATGTCTAAACAACACCTGATGAACTCTAGGACTTGTACAGGCTGAAGGCTCAATTTCGGACAGTTGACTGTAATGCCCTACGTTTTCGCATAGTTAGAGTAAGGAGTCACTGGCCAAAATCAATGCCTTTTTGGGGGTAGTGAGGAGCCAACAGTCCAGGTACAGAAAGATCTGAAATCCCTGCAGCCGAGGCCAGGCCAGACCACTGCCATGCACTTGGTAAACACCTGGGTTGCTGTGGTGAGACCAAATGGCAGGGCCCTAAACTAATAATTATAGGCACCCAGCCAGAAGTGAGGGTACCTCTGGGAATGATGATCTATCTTGATGTGATGAGAAGCATCCCTGAAGTCTATTCAGCATATCCAATCATCCTTCCTCAGAAATGGTAAGATGGACTGCACTGTGACCATCTGGAACATGGTCTTTTTGACAAACTAATTTAGTTTGCTTAAATTCAAAATTAGTCTGAGGTCCTTTGTTTTCTTTGGGACTAAAAAGAATCTGGAATAGACCCTGGATCTTATATGGTCTGGTGGGACTTCCTGAATGACTTTATTTGTGAGCAGCTTTTGAATCAATGCTCCTGCATAAAGTCTCTGATGGGGTGGAATATCTGGGAGACATTTTGGGTGACAGTTTGGAACTTTTAGAAAGGGAATGAAATAACCTCTGGATAGGACTCTCAATGCCCAGGTGTCTGAGATGATGGCCTACAAAAACTTTTCATTGGAGAGCTAGATGACCCCTAACTGCCTCCAGAGAAGAGCAATTGGACAACCTTTCAGGATCGCTGAAAGGGCCCACAGGAAAAAGCCCAGTGAAACCCCTGATTCTGCAGACTACCTCTGCCTCACGAGTGGCGCCCATTATGACCCTCCCTCTCTGCCCTCAGGAGAAACCCTTTGGAGAAGAATCCTGGGAAGAGATATGGGACTTCCTGAGAAAGAGACCCTTACCCTCCTCTTTCTGATTCCTAGAACAGGATCGCGCGGGGTGGGGTGGGGTGGGGTACTCCAACAGAAGACAGAGTCTTCCCCTCTTGTTTTCTCTTTATCAAAGTGTCTTTAACCTTGGGCCCAAACAAAAAGAGACTGTCAGAATGAACACTGATGAAGGACACTTAAGAAGTGCGCAATGTTACGCAATCAAATCCAGGCATGACAATACATTGCAATTCTGCAGCCTGCCACTCTAGATGCTCCACTAGCCGCATTAGAGAGGAGTCTCATTCAAACATTGCCGAAGGAGACAGAGGTAGACAACTGAGTCTTCAGCGTTTTTGGAGTATCCAGAGACTGCTGTGTCTTGACTGTACTTGATATTTCAGACACTAGGTCCCATTGAGGCCTTGTCAAATGAGTTAAGTGTCCTCAAAGCAAAGGTGGATGAGGCAAAGGACTGCTTCCCTAATCGATATAGTACCAGAGACTCCCTGTTCAGGGGGTGAATCTAACAGCAATCCCCAGAAATCTCATTTTTGGTGGCTGCCACCACCAAAATGGCACTGATAACTGGGGAATTGATTCTGCAAGGGTCTCTCAGTGCAGTGACAGTTTTAACACTTCTGCAGTAGTGTGGGGGGAGGGGGACTCGATTCTTCTTGAACTACAAAAGAAAACACTGAACAAAGACCTACAATTTAGTCACTTTTCTGGCTGTAGCTGGATAACTTCTAAGTATAGTGTAAAATAAGGTCTGAGCCAAACATAAATGAGGGTGATTAGAGACAGAAAAGAAGCAGTCCTTTTACAGAAAGTAATGAAAATAACAGTGACCCCCCAAATCCCATTATATGTCAATGGCATAGGAATTCAAAGTTATTTCCTTATGTCTGGCATGAGTCATATAAAGTATTATGGGAAAGGGAAAGAGTTGACGGAGTACAAGATCACATTGATACATCAAGCCCTATTGGTAGCCATGTTGTGGAAAACTGGCTAAAATTACAAATAAAGCACTTAAGAGTGATTTTGAGGTGTTAAAATAGGTCAGGAAACAAAGACAGAGTGAAAAAAAAAAACAGTTTTGTAGTTCTAGGGTAGAAGTTTTCCTTTAACTCCAGATTGAGCAGACAACATTGAATCTATTCTTTAATTAGCTTAACTTGCTTACTGGGAAAATGCTAGAAAAGATATGTGGGAGGTTGGTATAATGGTTAAGGTGTTTGCCTTACAAACCCAAGGTGTACGGTTTGATTCTCATATGGGACAATTGGCTAGGCTTTAAATGGCCCACAAGGGCAGTTAACCCAGTACTAATCTATAAGCTTATGTCTTATACAATTTCTCAATTTTCATAATAATTTTTTACATCATATAAGCATCAATCAGCATGGGTTTATAGCTAGAAGATCCACACTTGCAAACCTTGTACAGTTCTACAATGAACACTTTCTCACACTTGGTTTGAGCTTGAAAGCGTGTGGGGGGTCAACTACCTAGATCTTGCTAAAACTCTCAATATCCTGCTTCATCAAACTATTATTAATACTATAACAAAGTAGAGGATCAAGCCCTACTTAAACGGGTCTACTTCACTTCACCGAAATCCCATTTCACTGAATGGGGTAAGCTATAGACTTGATGTGGCAGTGTGTAGAGTACTGTGAAGCAAGTAAAAGGTATATGCCCTGTTCCCTACTGTAGTGTAACCTGGAGTTAGTATATACAGTTAGGGGTGTGGGGGGCATATCACCCCACTTAGTTTGGTTTTATATTGTCTGTTTTTTGTTAAGAGGCTATATAAGTAGTTTTTAAGTTGTGGAAAGACGTAGCCATTAGTTTTGTGAGTTTGTTTTGTTTATGGTTTTCCATTTAGTCTTCTGAAATTTAGCATTTTAAGCTGTCGGTGAAATGAGGGTCAGGGTTTTGAAGTTTAGGTGATTTGATCTCAGTGAAATGAATGTCAGTGAAATGGGATTACGGTGAAGTGAAGTAGACCCAATTAAACTGGGTGTCATCCCGGTTTAAAGGTAGCGCCCAGTGCATAACCATCCAAGACATCCCCTATACGTTTCTGCCCATGTCAAACCTATTCCCCAAGGGTCTGTAATAAGGCCATACCTAACTGACCTTCTTTTGTTAATGTTTTCTGTTATTGATTTTTGCAAATATGCTGACTACAAGATTGGATTCTTAGCTACATATAAAGTGGACTATGTAACAATAAAAACATAAATACTTGTATGAAATCTCTTGCTGGCAACAACTACTGGACTGAATTTTAACATGCCCAGGTGTAAGGTAATGTTTTTTGTTAGACATGTTTTAAGAAAACTCTAATTCTGAATGGAACTGTACTTGCTGAAGTACAGGATTACAGAAATAATCAGAGTGACAACTTCTAAAGCTTTTTCTTTTGATAAACAGGATAATAATGCTAGATGCAATGCTTTCAGACAAATGAGATGTTTAGTGAACGTAATTTAAGGAACCAGTCTAACATGTTCATGCTACAGCTCTTTTTGAATTTACTCTAGCAAACAACTACATAAACTTGAATCAGTCCAGCGTAAAGTTACTAAGAGAATTCCTTCTGTAAGTTCCCTGAGTTACACAGAAAGATGCATTTAATTAAATTTCTATTCAATTCACTTCAGGTAACTTAGGGTATGATAACTCTTGCCTCTTCTGCGTTTACAGATGAAGCACTGCATCTCTCCTTAATTCTTTTAGGTTAAGGTGGAATTTGTAACTGCCCATGGCACGCACTGCCAGAACACAACCAGGAACCAAACCTGCAACACTGTGTTGAACTCAGACACCGACGAACATTAAAACATATAGTTTTAATTAAATTGAAAATAAATGTAAGTTAAACTGTATGACTTTTAGACTGTATTATTTTTATTTAAAAATGAACATTTAGAATGCGCTATTCCTTTAAATGTGTGATGAATTCATGATGGAGAGGTTTATAAGGGGGTTAACTGAAAGTGCATATAGTTTTTGATGAAGTCTCCCGTCAGAGACGAAAGTGCTTAAACAGTTATGCACACCAGATAATGCTGTAGGTGGAATTTCTGCTTAATCTTGTCTACAAGGCTTAGTTCTTTCATCTCTCAAGTTATCCCAAGAATTTGGAATAAATTTCCTTTCTACATTAGGAACTCTTGTTCAATATCAGTGTCTTAAATCCAGTTTAGATGCTTGAAATGGATCTGACATTTTCAATCCATTTTTCATGGAGTCAGTGTTTCTGAATGGCCACAGGCCCTAAGCACCGGTCAGTAGAAACATACGAAAAAAGAAGTTATGTCTTACCATAACGTTCCGTCCGTGTTGCTGATCTTCTTTCATTCATCACCGATGGGTTCGGTACTCAGTTGGCCTAATACCAAGCTTGTGCCAGCCAAAAAACTCTCGAGCTAAGGTTTTACCCATAGTGCCCTTCTCCCTGTTACCTCAGATCAACTTTGCCCAGTATTAATAAAGCAGAGGTCATTTCTGCACAAATGCCCTAACTCACCACTTGGACCTAAAGTAACCCCCAAGAGTCTTTGGAGGGGGAAGGAGGGTGGGAAGTGATGAATGAAAAAAGATCAACAACACAGAAGGAACGTTATAGTAAGACAACTTCTTTATCTAATGTTGTTAATCTTCTTCCCATTCATCACTGATGGAACAGAATCCCCAGATACCTTGTGTTCCTTAGGCGGCCCTTATGGAAGAACATTCCTGAGCACCATTGAGCCAAAGGAAGCTCTCCCTCTGGAGACCACATCCAATTTGTAATGATTAATAAAAGTGTGGGGTTTAGCCCATGTGGCTGCTGCACAAATATCATCCATAGAGGCTCTCGAATGGAAGGCTACAGAAGTTGCCATAGATCTGGTAGAGTGGGCTTTAACATTCTGTGGTACAGGGTTTTTTTGCAAGCGAATAGATGTAGTGTGTGCAGTCCCTTAGCCATTTAGATAAAGTCACCTTGGAGACAGGATTTCCCATTCTAGGTCCAGAGAAGGAAATGAAAAGCTGATCAGTTTTACGTATTGCTTTGGTTCTGTCTGAATAAAACCTCAGTTGTCTATGTACATCGAAAGAGTGTAGACAGTATTCCCCTTTATTAGTAAAATTACGGAAAAATATCGGCAAGTCAATGGTCTAAGTGATGGAAAAATCAGAAATAACTTTGGGGAGAAAGGATGGGTTAGTCTGGAGTGAAACTCTGTCCTTGTGGAAGATTAAATAGGGCCTTTTAATGCATAATGCCTGAAGCTCTGAAATTCATCTGGCTGACGTGATGGCAACCAGGAAAAGGGACTTTCAAGATAAAAATTTGAAGTCATACTTTGCTGCAGGTTCAAAAGGGAGTTGATTTAAAGACTGGAGAACTAACATGAGGTTCCATGCCTCTATAGGTTGTTTGATTGGAGGCCTAATGTGAGAGATCCCTTTAAGAAAGGTTTTGAATAACCAAAGAGAGATGAAGGGAGAATTATCCAACCCATCATGAAAGTTAGAAATAGTGGCTAGATGTACTCGTATGGTAGAAGCTGCAGCTCCATCCTCAAAAAATTTTGACAGATATTGTAAGACTGCTGTGACTGGAGCTGAGTAGGGATCAAACCTTCTTTTCTTAAACCAAATAGAGAATCTCTTCCATTTGTCTCAATATAGTCTTCTGGTGGATGGTTTGTGTGAGGCCAGGATAATGTCACGTACATGTGAGGGGAAAGTTATCCTGCCTGGCGATTAATGGAAGTGGAGAAACCAAGCTGTCAGCTTGAGACTGGATAGGTTCGAGTGACTCAACCCTTGGGGGTGGGAAATCAAGTCTTGAAAAGGGTAAGGAATCCATGGTTGACATAACAGATGAGGCAGAAGGAAGGGGAACCAAACTTGATGAGGGCAAAAGGGAGCTATGAGGATCACACTGCGTTTCATCTGAATAGCTTTCTTTATGAACTGGGAATCAGAGGGATGGAGGATAGGCATACAGTATTCCCGTGGGCCAATTGTAGATCAGAGCGTCCCTCAGGGACTCCCCCTGTGGGGGAAATATGGCAAAATAGCTGCTGCATTTGTTGTTTAACGGGGAGGCAAATAGGCTGCAGCAAGGCTGACATTTTTCACCACTACATTGGGATTGAGGGACCACTCGTGATGCAGGAGAATACATCTGCTCGACTTGTCCACAATCATGTTGGAATTCCCTGGGATATGCGTTGCTATCAAAAAGCGGTTGGAAGCTACCACCCATTGCCAAATTCTCATGGCCTCTCAACATAGGGGATAGGACTTGGTTCCTCCTTGCTACTACTGACATGTTCTCTGATTGAATTGCAATCATTCCAGAAGGAAGAACAGATTGGAATGCTTGCAACGCTAACAGCACCGCTCTCAGTTCTAGAACGCTGATATGCAGGTTGGTCTCCATAGTGGACCATGTGTTTTGAACGGTCTTTCCCTGAAAATGCCCCCCCACCCCACCCTATCAGGGAAGCATCCGTGGTCACAATGGCCTTGGGTTGGGGAGGATGGAATGGGTGGCTCCAAAGATCTGTGTCTGGCCTCATCCACCAAAGAAGGTCCTGTTTGCAACAATTGGTTATCTGAATATGAAAGCACAAAAGGTGATGATTTGGAAACCACTAAGACAGCAGAAGCCACTGAAGTATTCGCATATGTAGTTTCGCAAGAGGCACTATCAGTATGGCAGCTGCCATGGATCTTAAAACCTGAAGAACCTCCCATGCTGAGGCTTTGTTTTGACAGAGTATCACCCGGAGCTGGAACCTCAATCTCTGAGGTCTCTGAACTGGGAGAGACACCAGACAAGAACGGGTGTCGAAGACTGCTCCGATGAACTCTATGGACTGAGCTGGAGCAAGGTTGGATTTCTTCCAGTTTATCGTTATTCACAAAAGTCTTGCTAAGGAAAGAGTGTACTGCAGGGCTGCTACCAGAAGATGCTTGGTGGGGGCAGTAAGAAGCCAATCATCCAAACAGAGAAACACTCGGAATCCTTGTAGCCTCAAGTGAGCTGTGACGACTGCCATGCACTTTGTGACCACTTTGGGGGCTGTAGAGAGTATGAATGGCAGGACATGAAATTGGTAGTGATTGGCTCCTAGCAGGAAGCGAAGTAGACTCCTGGAGCGTTTGTCCATTTTGATGTGGTAATACGAATCCCAGAGATCTGTCGAGCACATCCAATCACCTTCCCTTAGAAAACGGAGAATGGACTGAACTGTGACCATCCGGAATCTCGTTTGGGCAATGGACTTGTTCAAACTACTGAGATCCAGAATTGGTCTCCAGTCCCCAGTCTTTTTTGGCACCAAAAAGAATCTTGAGTAGAATCCGGATCCACGTTGGTCTGGTGGGACTATTTGGATGACCTCTTTTTTTGATACAGCTTGCTTATTTCTTAAGCTGCTTCTTCCCTTTGACTGGGTGGAATATCGGGAAGTTTTGTTGGAAGTTTTGGGTAAGTGATGAGGGGGATGATGCATCCTCTGGTTATGATCTTCTGCCACTCAACGGTCGTAAATTACGGAATGCCAAGCAGTGTGGTGCAGAGAGAAACGTCCCCCGACTGCTTCCAGAGGAAAGCAATCGTGCACAGCTCTTCAGGAGCACTGGTAACGCTGCCCAGAGAAAGAATCCCTGGGTCTCCGATTGCACAGACCCTCCTCTGCCTCGGTAGGGGTGTCTTCCAGAATTGTTACCCCCTCTGTTCCTGGGGCACGGAAAGGACTCCGAGATTTTTTGTGCCACATATTCCCGGTCCTCTGGTTCCTGGAAAAGGAACGTTGGGGATTGGAAAAACATAGACCTACGGCAGACAGGGTCTTACCGTCCTGCTCTCACCTGGGCAGTGTGTCTTTCACCTTGGGGCCAAGAAGGGAAGATGCTTCGATTAGAGCATTTAGGAAAGAAGACTTGAAAGGGTCTGTGAAGAAATGAGGTGCATCCAAGCATGACATCTCATAAGTATGCCTGAACCCGCCGGTCTAGCCACCCCTTCGGTTGCATGTGACAGCAACCGCATGGAAGAATTGGAGATCGATTCCAGGGTTGCGAGCTGCAAGGCAACTTTGTCTCATACCTCATAAGACACCTGTCCAGAGAGCTCGGAAACCAAGTGTCTTTGCAGCCTCGTAAAAATTGCCGAGTAATTAAGAGACTGTATAACAAAAGTCTGTGAAGCAAAAACTCACTACCCTAATCTGTCCACAGCCTGGAAGTCTCTATTGGGCAGATGAACAATAGGACTCTCTTCGGCGAGATCCTTTTTCGTGGCAGCCGCCACCACCATAGCATCAACTGGTAAACCTCTTGACCAATGTGGGTCTTCCTCGGGGGGGGGGGGGATAGTATCTTGTCAGGTCTCCGAGGGACTTGACTCAACAGAATCAGGGTTCTTCCAGACATGCTGCACCACGAGTTGTACCAGCCCGTCTGCAGGCAGGGTTACCCAACAGGTAGATGGTCGGGCGAAAGCCTGCAGAAACACAGACTCCTTGGAAGAAGGGTTCGTGGGCTTCCAATCACCCCTCTGTTTCAACATTTCAAGGATGTCTCCAAAGGAGACATCATCAGGGGATGACCATGGGGACCCTTCACCATCATCGAAATCCGTATCCTCTGTCATTGACTTCAGGGAAGTCTACATGCTTCCTCTTCCACAATCTCTTCCATGGGGGCTTCTCGGCGGGGGACTCGGAGGAAGGGACACCCTGTAACGGGGTCTCCTGCAACTTTCCTGCCTGGTGCCCAGGGGCGGTGGCTTTAGTCAGCTGTAGCTCAGGGGAAAAAGAGGTCTGGGGTTCAGACTTCAGTGGAATGCTTCCAGAAGCAAGTGCCCTCTCTACAGCTCGGAAAGCAGGTCCACCCGAAGAGGGATGGGAGCCCAGAACCGAGATCACACCCTGCTCCATCAAACCCACTCCAAAGGGTGGAGCCTCAAGCAGGATCAGTGTAGACAGAGCTCCCGGCACCATGGACAGAACCGCAGACACACTCGGAACCATAACCCAAGCCTAAGGTAGGCATCGAAAGTGTGCACTGTGCCGAAGCGGCACTCAGTGCCAAAGCTGTAGTAACCATTGGCAAAACAGTAGTTGGTGCCAAAGACAGTATTGGAGACGAAGCGGGTGCAGATATAGGAACAGTTGTAGTTGGAGCGGAAAAGGTTGGTGCCGATGAGGCGGACTTATGCTCCGAAGACAATTTTGGTACTTTAGACTTTACAGACTTGCCCTGGTCACCCGAGGGTGAAGAGGGGACAGAGTGGGACCTTTTTGTTTCTTTAGTTGGAGGGGATGAGACCTCCGTCGCAGAAAGGGCCTCTGAAAAGGGCAACTTAAGGAGGCCCTTCAGAATCAGTTTGCGCTCGTTCAAGGTGAGCTGACTAAAACTTTGGCAAATCACACAAGGGGGTTGCACCGAAAGATGGGACACCCCCAGACAATAAACAGAGTCATCATGGGAATCACTATTAGGCAGTTTTTCCTTACAAGAAGCACAATGATTAAACCCCGACGTACCTTTTCTATCAGACATGTAGCAAAAATACACACTCACACACACACACACACACACACACACACACACACACACACACACACACACACACACACACACACACACACACACACACAAGTCAGATAGGAATAAAAAGTTCTACTATGTTTATATCTAAACATATATAAAAAGATAGGTGAAAAAGGAAGAAGAAGGAATACCAACAATGGTATTTAAGAAATACCACATGGGAAGGAAGAAAGGCTGTACCACCAATGGTACTTAAAATTACCAAAAAGGTAGAAACAGAAGGGTAAAAATATCTATAGATAGCTTAAAATTTAAAGAAATATCAAAAACACCAACAAGGAATAAAAGATATAGACACAATATCCAGAAAAAATATCAAAAGTTTACACTTAGCTGAGAGCTTGGCTCGGACGCAGCTTTATGGCTATATGGCAAACGAGATCTGAGGTAACAGGGAGAAAGGCACTCGAGAGTTTTTTTGGCTGGCGCGAGCTTGGTATTAGGCCGATTCAGTTCCGAGGGCTTGGAACAGAACCCATCGCTGATGAATGGAAAGGAGATTAACAACATCAGATCTTATGTCCATTCAGATGTTGCACAGAGAGTAGTACATCAGAGAAATAAATTTTGCTTAATGCAATGCAGTTGTTAATGTTTAGCAGAGTGCTGCAAGCCACAAGTGATGTACTGCAAATTACCACTGTTTTAACCATACCAAGTGTTTAAAGGTCTAGAACCCCAAGTCCCTATTATTGGTCAAATTTGCATACAGGGTAGATCTGTCTAACTACAGACATTCATCAGTTTGGAAGACACTAATGCAGTGCCCTATGGCAGTATGCCAGACAGTAATGCTGAAAACTGGATGGGAAGGAAAATGCCAATAGAGGCACCAATAACCAGGTCTAATTTCACAGTGAGAGGTCTGATTTTATTTCCCTTTGTTCTAGCTGGAAATATCTCCTCTAGTTTCATTCATCATCAACATATAGATGCAGAAGCTTTTGCCAGCTGCTATGGCAACAGCTCTATGTGGTAATTGCCAGAACAGTGAGACTATGGTGTACAGTATGTAAGGAACAGCTACGCAACAGATCTACATTCTGCTTTGCTCTCATGCAAGGGGGAGAGTCATAAATGCTTCTGTCCTGGAGGCCATATCAGCAAAGCAGGCTTCATTTGCAGAATATGCAGGTTAAGGGACTGGTCAGGCACCTGTTTACACAGGTGCGAACTATGTTGTGTCATCATTGGTTGTTAGCAGGGTTTAGTAGTCATATAGTGCTGCTATGCAAGGGCAGCCGCGGAGGTGCAGTGGTTAGTGTTGTCACCTTACAGCAAGAGGTTCTCCAGTTCGATACTTGGCTGGGGTGCCTTCTGTGCGGTGTCTATATGTCCTCCTTGTGGTCGCGTGGGTTTCCTCTGGGTGCTCCGGTTTCCTCTCACATCCCAAAGACATGCTGTAGGTGGATTGGATACTCAAAATTGGCCCCAGGCGTGAGTGCGTACGGGAGTGCCTTCTGTGGAAGGTTGGGCGCTGGGCTGGCAAACTGACACCGTAAAACTCCACTACCAATCAACAGCAGACAGGTGATCCGCTGTGGCGACCCCTAACCAGGAAAAGCCGAAAGGGGAAGAAGAAGATAGTGCTGCTATGCACAGTACAACTAACAAAGTGTGGACTGCTTGCAACTATCTAATTCAGGGAGTTCTCGGAATAAAAACAGTGGCTGTACCACCTACTTCATAACTGATCATGCAGAATAAAGCCAAGAAAGAAAAGGTGAATAGAACCATCCCTCATACTGTCAGCAAAACCTGCACCCTGAAAGCCTGAAAAGAAGTGTTCTACCTACAGCAAAAGCTGTCCACAGGCACTCTACTGCTACCATAAGTACACTGTGAACAGAACCATCCATCATATTGTCAGTAAAGCCTGCATCCTGAAAGCCTGAAAAGAAGTGTTCTACCTATGGTAAAAACTGTCCACGGGCACTGTACTGCTACCATAAGTACACTGTATGTGCCTATACTTGGTATTATAATAAACAACTGTTAGTTTCTTATCCTGAAAATAGGTGCAGCACATCACTGGAACCCTGGTATCCCCTCCTCTTTTTTCAGGCACCTAGACATTGTGCTTTTAAGCCCATGCACAGCTTTCTGTTTTTGTTAAGGCTATAACAAAATTCCTTACTGTTATAAAATAATATTTTCTACAGCCTGCTCTTCTTTGTAGCACTAACTGCTGTATTTCTTCGTAAATAAGAACTAACCAGAGAATAAGGCCTAGCATGGTTTTCCAGGGTGGTCATGACATAAGCCCTATCCCACAAATAAGCCCCAGTTAAGAGAGTCAACAATGCACAACAGACGTGTTGAATTATAAAATAATATTATTGACACCCATCGGCTGAGGTTATTGTATTCTGCTCTCCATTTTCAGACTATTCGGACACCCAACTTCTTCTCTTTGCAGAAAGTCGTAAGATTCTTTTCCTGGGAGTCCTCCACGATTCTTACTGTAACCCTAATCATCACTCACACTTGACGGTTGAGATCCTTGGCCCACAAATACTGGCAGGTGTACTTTGATCAGTCAAAGTACAGACAATGCACGTAAAGCGTGCGCACTTGATAGCGAACGGCTGTGGTCATGTCTTAACAGTCGCCATTTCATGCTGCCACTCTGGTCTCATAAGTCTTCAATTAACCCCCCCTGACAAGATGACTGCAAAAAGATAGAGCTATTCCTTCGAGTACAAGAAAGGAATCGTAGAGGACTCCTGGAGGAAAGAATCTGATGGCTTTCTGCAAAGAGAAGTTGGATCTTGAATGGTCTGAAAATGGCATGCAGCGTACGATAACCTCAGTCAACAGGCCGAGGAGGGAAATGCTAAGAAGTGCAATTGTGGATCAGGTCAGCAACCATTATTTCCTGAGCTGGAAGACATCATTTGTGAATGGATTGGTAACAGGAGAGCAAACGCTTTGGTTGTGCACAGGGCTGATATTCAAACATTTGCCCTTGCAATGGCACCACAGTTAGAAATATCCCCAGAAGAATTCAAAGCATCACAACATTGGCTGGATGGCTTCCTTCAGCAACATGAACGGTCTCTAAGAAGATCAACAACACTGCTCAAGCTGGAAGATACTGAAGTTATTAAACGTGCACTTGCGTTCAAGTCCTTTGTTGATGGCATCGACTTTTCTAAATACCAATTCTCCAACATGATTGCTATGGATGAAACTGCAGTGTTTATGGGACAAGGATCTCAAACAACAGTTGATCAGAGGGGTGCCTCGTCAATCTACATTCCCTCCACTGGTTACAAGAGTGCACGTGTTACCTGTATTTTAGCAATTCGCCTAGATGGAAAGAAAAAGTACAGTTGTGTACCTACCATAAATGTAGAAGTTCGAGTGTATTCACTGTTGCAGTCATTACACTTGGGCTATCCTGCTGGCAGGCTACCCACAGTCGGCCTGAATTCCAAAGTCTTGGTCCGGCATCAGTTGGTGTCGCCTCTTCCCTGACATCAGTGCGCCAGGGTATAAAAGATGCAGCCGACACCATTTTATTCAGTTTTTCTTGCCACAGATGTCAGGTGCCCCCAAAAGGGTAGGCTAAAAAACATTGCTAATAAAAGCATGCACTAAAATAAACAATACCTTCATCTACAAGCAAATACACCACATAGGTTGTATAGGATAGAGAAGTACAGATAAGTCCCAGCAAAGAAAGGAGGATGGTGGGTGAGTAACCTGGACTGCAATAGTGAATACACTCGAACATCTACATTTATGGTAGGTACACAACTGTGCTATGGTCATCGTGTTTCACTGTTGCAGTCATTACACTTGGGTTGAATCCCAAAGCTTAGGTTGGGCGGCTGGGTCTAAATAGAATTAGGAGTGGCTATAAGGCCCTGCAAGACTGCAGTGGCAAAGCCTGCTCTGGATTTAGAGTAAAGAGGCAAGTGGTAGTGCTTAGTGAATGTGTGCACTGAAGTCCAAGCTGCAGCCTCCAAAATATCCTTGGTTGGTACTCCTCTGAGGAAGGCTGCTGAGGTGGCTGCTGCCCTGGTAGAATGTGGTCTAATGCCCTTAGGCACTGATTTACCATGTTGTGAATAGCAGAAACGAATGCAGTGTCCTATCCATTTTGAAACAGTCTGCTTTGAGATAGCCTTTCCTTGTGATCCTGCAGCATATGCCACTAAAAGTTGCTCAGTCTTTCTGAAAGCTTTAGTTTTGTCCAAGTAGAAGCGTAGCTGTCTGTGTATGTCCAAAGAATGTAGAAGTCTCTCCCATTTATTCTGCGGGTTTGGGTAAAAAGTAAGCAAATGAATGGTTTGGTTAAGAGCCACACTGGACACTACCTTAGGCATAAATGTTGGGTTTGTCCTTAGAGAAACCCTGTCCAGATGGAAGATAATAAAAGGTTCCACAGCCATTAATGCCTGTAACTCTGAGACTCTTCTTGCTGAAGTTATTGCTAGGAGCAGAGCTGTTTTCCATGATAAGAATTTTATGTCAGCTGTATTGGCTGGCTCAAAAGGAGGCAGTATGAGTTTTTCCAAGGCAAAATGAGGTGCCATGCAGGTATTGGTGCTCTCCTTGGGGGTCTTATGTTTTTGGCCCCCCTGAGGAACTGCCTAAGCAATGGATATGAAAAAATAGGTGGGTCTGTATTGTAATGAGCTGAAATGGCAGAGGCATGGATCTTAATTGATGAGAAGGATAGGGCTTTGTCCAGCATCTCAGTTAGATATTGTAAAATCTGAGGAATATTTGGAACAAGCGTGTCAATTCCTTGTGCCTGGTTCCAAGCATAGAATCTCTTCCATTTTTCTGCATAAGATTTTCTGGTGCTGGGCCTCCTGGCCTCCAAAATGACATCCATAACCGCTTTAGAGAGAGGTGTATTCTGAATGGTTACAGTATCCGCCATGCAACTAGATTTAGAGTTCTGAGTTGGCTGTGCAGGATCTGATTGTTTTGTTGGGTCAGTAAATGAGGAATTTGAGGCAATGTCCAGGCTGGGCCTTGGGACAAGCTCCTTAGGATTGGGTACCTGTGTTGGCCTGGCCAATCCGGGACAATCAGTATCATTTGTGGCTTCTCTTGTCTGACCTTTAGGAGTACCTTGGGGAGGAGAGGCAGTGGAGGAAAGACATATACTGGAAAGACATATACTGTAAGGTTGTTCCAGCTGAATGACAGGGCATCCACTTTCCATGCTTTCTTGTGATAAGTCCTTGTGCAGAATCTCTGAAGTTGGCAGTTGTGAGGGGAGGCAAAAAGATCTATGTCTGGGCGTCCCCATTTCCTTGTTATCATGCTGAAGATTTGTGGATCTAGTTTCTACTCGTGAGGTTCCATGAGGTTTCTGCTTAGTTCGTCTGCCAGAGCATTTGTTTTTCCTGGCAGGAATTGTGCTTGCAGGTGTACTTGGTATGTCAATGCTCTGTTCCACAAAATCATGGCTTGTCTGCAGAGGGGGTAGGAATGTGTGCCCCCTTGCTTGTTTATGTACCACATGACTGTGGTGTTGTCCGTCTTTATCAGCAGCTGTCCTGGATGAAGTAGGTCCTTGAAGGCTGTCAGGGCATTTTGTACAGCTAGCATCTCTTTTTGATTGATGTGTAGATGCCTTTGGCTTGGGGGCCATGTGCCCTGAATACATTTTCCTGCCATGTGGGCCCTCAGGCATAATCTGATGCATCTGTTGTTAGTGTTTGCCTGGCTGTGGGTAAAGTGAATGGCTGTCCCTTGTTGTGGTGACAGGCCTGTGCCCACCATCAAAACTCCTGTTGCAGGCAGGGGATGAGGGAAATTAATGCTTCCAGGCTGTGGCAATGTTGAGTCCAAACACTTTTTAGGTACCATTGTAGTTTCCTCATATGCGGTCTTGCATATGGAATTAGCAGAATGCAGGAGGCCATGTAGCCCAGAGCCTGCAGAATTTTTCTTACAGATAACTGGGTCTTTGCTGCCATGTTAGCGAAGTAAGAAGTCAGATGCCTTTGTCTGGCATGAGATGAGCCATCTGGAGAGTTGTATTTAAGCTTGTACCCAGGAATATTATCTCTTGAGAGGGTACTAGTTTTGATTTCTTTTCGTTTACTGTGTACCCTAGGCAAATTAGTAATCTTTTTACAAACACCAGATGCTTTAGTAGAATGATTTTGGCCTCTGCTTGAATAAGGCAGTCGTCCAAGTAGGGATAGATTTGAATTCTGCTTTGTCTGCAAAATGCAATTATTGGTGCCAGGCATTTTGTGAAGACCCTGGGCGCAGTAGATAAACCAAAGGGCAGTGCAGAGAATTGGTAGTGCATTGAGAAAGCTATGAATCTGAGGTATCTTCTGCAAGATTGTCTGACTGGGACATGCAGGTATGCCTCTTTGAGGTCCAAAGTTACAAGCCAAGCCTTTTTGCCCAGCATGAGCAGAAGCTGCTGCAGAGTCAACATTTTGAATTTCGGAATGTCCAGAAAAGTATTTAGAATAGACAGGTCCAGAATCGGTCTCCATGCTTTGTCCTTTCTTGGTACTAAGAAAAATCTTGAGTAAAATCCTTGTCCCTGCTCTTGTTGTGGCACTGGCTGAATAGCCCTCATGTCCATGAGATGAAACTTGGTTTTGTGCCTCTGCCCATTGATTGTGTGGCAGATCTGGCATACCGTTTGCCTTTGGAAGGGTGTGAAAGTGGAACCTGTAGCCCTGAGAGACTATATTTAAGACCCATTTATCCTGGGTAATCATGTGCCAATTTTGTGAAAAAAGTGCTAGCTTTCCCCTGAAGGGTGCTGCCAAAAGATAAATGCTTGGCATTGGCAGAGGGAAGTCATTGGGACTGTTTCCTATATGCCTGTGATTTGTCTTCTCTGCTTTTGGAGGTAGAAGCACCCAACTGTTTGGGCCTGTATGAACCCTGGGGCTATTGTCTGCCTCTAGGGCGTCTGTATCTGCCTCTTTGTGGCCTGTCTGACATGGGAAAGGACCAATTCTTAGAAGGCCAGTTCCTGCTAAATCTGGGTGGCTGCACCTGTAAGAAATCCTTCACTGTCTGCATAGACTTAGCTTTATCCTCCATTTTCTTCAACACCTCTTCTGCCTTAACACCAATCAAAGTATCATGCTGTAATGGAGCATCCAATAATTTTGCTTTAACATGATCAGGCAGAGTCTGTTCCTTTAACCAAGCATGCCTTCTAATGACCAAGTCTGTTACAGCGGCCCTGCAAGAGGCCTCCAGTGAATCATAACCACATTGCAAAGTATGTTTTCCCATTTGTTCAGCTGCATGCAATAAATCCTGCAATTCCTTGTTCGCAGCACATTCAGAATTTGTCAACATTTTCGGTTTTAACAGACATTAAATACTGCTGGTATTTAAGCATGTGAAACTGACAATTTAAAGCCCTTACAGCCAAGGTAGCAGAAGTGTAAACTTTTTTCCCCCATCTGTCCAGTGCCCCAGAATATCTGAGGGGACAGGGTTATTTGCAGTAGCAGCCTTGACCCCTTTGGGACCCTGTGAAATAGTTTCTGGGTCAGCAGCAGGGTTTTTATATAGAAATTTATGAGAATCTGGAACCCTGTAGTATCTGTCTGGCTTAACAGGTGCAGGAGGTAAAGAGTCGGGAGACAGGCCGGACTCTGAAAATACATCATCTACAATGTCTAGAACAGGAGGAATAGCAAGAGGTCTGTGCTGAGGTAGTAAAAGAAAGTCTCTGAGCCTTTTCTTAGAATCTGAATAATCTTGGCTCTCCCAGTGGAAATGCTCCCTCATGGTATGCAAGGTTTCCCCAAATGAGTAATCCTCAGGAGGAGAAGCTGAAGGAATAGATTCTTCTGCATCAGAATCATCATAGGGAGGAATAGAGTATCCCTGTTCTGAAGAGGAGTCAGAGGAAATGGAAACCTGATCAGAGGAATCATATTCAGTGTCTTGCCTAGACCTCTTATCAGGAGGGGGATGGGAAACCCTGATCAAAGTAATTAGGTGTTCGGCCATTTTCAGCATCTGTTTCTTAGGCATGGAAGTCTGTCCTGGAGAATGCTGTACTTGTTTCCTTGTCTTTAAAACTGTTTTAGTCTTTGATGCTGAAGGTGGCTTGATATAAAGCTGTGTAGGTCTGAAAACACCCCTAGAAGCCGATGCCTGCTCAGCGGCTCTGGACCCATCTGAGGGATTAGTTTCCGAAGGCCCAATACCTTGAGTATCCAGAGGTCTAGCTGTCTCCATGTGGGAGTCGGAGGCAGCCTGTGGCTCTGAGGCAGCGGGTGTCAGGGGCTGTGAAAGTGCCTCACTGAGAACTGGCGAACCGGCGACTGGCCTAGAAGAGGCTTCATCGTCAGTTTTGGACCTCGGATGCCTGTCCTTTTCTTTTTCCTTGCACTTTTTATGAACTCCGGTCATCGGCTGTTCCGATGGCATTATGTAGTTAAACCTTCGGCCAAAGTAATGAAAAGCAAAATCATACCGACGCTTAATAGTGCGTTGGTTAAATCTAGCACAAAACCGACAACTAGCAACGTTGTGGTCAGGGCCTAGGCAAGGAATACAGTAAGAGTGAAAATCCTTATGAGGTATTTGCTTCCCACAAGAAATACAATTGTTAACTTTTTCTGACATCGGTCTGGAGGAAGAAAAAAGTTTCCCCAACGGGGTACTTAGCTTTATAAAAGACTTCGGATCTGAAATTCAATTTCGAAAATCTCAAGAGTCGGCCGACCGGTACTTGCAAACTGCTTTTGCTTTGGGCACCGCGCGGCAGGAAAGACTGAAGAAAATGGCATCTGCTGCATCTTTTACACCCCTGGTGCACTGATGTCAGGGAAGAGGCGACAGCAACCGACGCCAGACCAAGACTTTAGAATTCAGGCCGACTGCGGGTAGCCTGCCAGCAGGATAACCCAAGTGTAATGACTGCAACAGTGAAACACGATGAACATCCCCACCTCTAATCATTATTAAGGGCAAGAAAGATAAAACCAAATGTGTTTCAGGCATTTAGATTCTTGAAATTGAAAAAGCCTGGTCCACACAAGTAGTTATAAGGAAGTGGGTCGATGTAATGCTGCCACTTGTTTTGTGAGGAGGCGAAAGAGGTCTGCTAGTCTGGGATTCAGCCAGCACTCACTGCGCTAAAGACATTAAGAAATTCCTTGCACAGAGAAGAATAGATCAAATAAAGACTCCTGCAGGAATGACTGCCTATCTCCAGACTTGATATTGCAATAAACAAGCCATTCAAGGACCATTTGCACATAGAACTCAATGACTACATTGAAAACAGAATGGACAGAAATCAGCACAGAAACTTTGTGAAGCCGACCTGCAAGAGGTCGTGACTTGGGTGAAAAATTCATGGGATAATATCACTGACAGCTGTGTTGCCAATGCACTACGAGCAGGCTACTTGGACAAGCAGAGCTCATTTAAGGAGAGCTCTATTGGCTAGGCATGACCGATTGGGACCAATGGTTCTATAGGAAATGGAGTTGCAAGAAATTCAGGCCAGAATTTGGGGGTTGGAGACTTATGACAATGTTCCAGAAGAAGAGGACATGACTGTATTTGAATAACTTTTCCATTATCAGGGCAAAAGAATGGATTGCTTCTGCTTTCAGTTTTATTCCCATCCTCCAATACATATGCATTGAGATTTTTCTGCACTTTCTGTTAAGCATGAAATATTGCACTGTGAAAGCCAAGGTGTAGATATTCTGAAGTTGAAATGTTTGTTGCACTGTTTATGTAGAATTCTCACACAACTGTTAACGCATTATTTAGAACTGTTGCCCAATAACAAAAAAGTACCAAATATATGTTAATTTGTGTACATGAATAAATGTCGATTGTTGTACGGGGGGGGGGGGTAAATAAGGCATCCCTGATAATAAGCCCTAATGCGTATTTTGGCGGGGGAAAGAGTACAAGTCCCGGTCTTATTTTTGGGGAAATACGGTAGCTACTTACTTTGCAGGACTTGAATTTGGTGCTCATATTCACTGACTGTTTTTGCTACTGCTCAAGCCTTCCATCTAGGATTCACTGAAATTCTATACTCTCCCACTGATTCCATTCACATCCAACCCCTCCTTTCACAGAACACCTTGCACCTTCAAAACATACACTTAGCATTTCCGCTCCATCTTTGAATCCCCTGTAGCCTGACTCACCTACATGCAATACCGGTGATGTGTGTGCAGCTATTCAAGTAAGTCATACAGTATACTTGGCTGTACTTACAGATTTTGTAGCTCTAGCACAACAGTTTTAAGACTAATGCCTTGTATACCTTATTCTAGTGATACTGTTGATTGTTTTTAAATTTGTATGTAGAGGTTCGCATACAGCCTTCTACAATCTGCATAATGTGTGAAACGCTAAGTTAAGCGTTTTTTTTCTATGTATTTAAGCAAAGAATTTTAATTTCCTGTTATAGAGATTTTGCATACAGCGTTCCATTAACTTTCTACTGTGTATAATGCTAGGTTAAGCGATTGTTCATTCTATACAGCTGGTGTAAAGATTGTTAACCTGTTTTTGTTTGTTCTATCGCTCCAAGTATTTTATTATCCAAGTCTTAAGCGAGTGCTAAACTGGGCACAGAATCTAGCTCTGCTTATAGCGTACAATTGGATGTTGTTCATATTATTTGATTTAGCATCAGCATTTAGTGCTTGCTTACTCGTTGTTTGTATTACTTATAAGTCTCGAGTGAGTGCTTAATTTTGGGCACAGAATCCAGCTGTGCTTATAGCATTCAATTGTACGCTGCTCATGTTATCTCATCTAGCTAGTAGTCTAGCGTTTGCTTATTTTAACGTTCCTTGTATTTATCTATCTAAGTCTTGGGTGAGTGTTGAATATGAGCACAGAATTCAGCCCTGCTTATAGGACTTAATTTGTATGCTGCTCATAATATTTTATCTTGCATTAGTAGTTTAGTGTTTGCTTTGTTTTTAACGTTCCTAGTATTTACTTATCTAAGTCTTGAGCGAGTGCTAAATTGACTACATAATACAGCTGTGTTTTATAGCATTTTCTAGAACGTTGCTTATATTTTTAAATTTTTAATTTATTATTAATCTGAAATACATGGTTTTATGTACCCTGAAATGTATATAAACTGCTCACAGCGTAAAGACGTAAATATTTTTAGGAGACTTTATTGTATCCTAATTCTTTCTCTGTTGTTTTCTGTGTGCTGCCTCTCCCATTTCAGCCTAACTACCATACTTCCTACATTGTCCTCTACTATTTCTTCTGATTCTCCTAACTCATTGTCTTGTTCTTCTACTTCTGTCTCTTCACACTTACCTGACATCTACTGCAATATGAGTTTTCCAGCAATATACACACTTTACTCCTTAGGATTCTATCACATTCTTATATTCTCTTCATAGCTTTCCAAATACCACATGCATGTACGCAATCATACCTACTATATCAACACTTAATCCTCCTATCTCTACCTATTTTTCAGGTAAATAGAACCATCCCTCATACTATCAGTACAGCCTGCACCCTGAAAGCCTGAAAAATAAGTGTTCTACCTACAGCAAAAGCTGTCCACGGGCACTCTACTGCTACCATAAGTACAATGTATGTGCCTATACTTCGTATTATAATAAACAACTGTTAATTTCTTATCCTGAAAATAGCTGTAGCACATCACTGGAACTCTGGTAGTCCCCCCTATTTTTCAGGCACCTAGGCATTGTGCTTTTAAGCCCACACACAGCTTTCTGTTTTTGTTAAGGCTATAACTAAGTCCTTACTGTTATAAAATAATATTTTCTACAGCCTGCTCTACTTTGTAGCACCAACTAGCTACTTACTTTGCAGGACTTGAATTCAGTGTTCTGATTCACTGATTGTTTTTGCTACTGTTCAAGCCTTCCATCCAGGGTTCAGCCCGCTACACTCGGGAGCCACCTCGCTCCCCTACCCTAACTCCATATCAATTACATATGTACATCTAGTTACAACACCCCTTTTTCCCCTCCAACCAATCAGAGCCAGGCTGCCAGCACCACCTACTCCTGTACATAAGCTCCACCCATATAGGTAGCATACAATCACCTGCAATTACCTCAGAGTCCAATAACCTCTCCCTCCTATTAACTATCCACCTACATTCTCATCTCAGTTTTTGTCAACATTAAATTACATATTATGCCACAAAGTAAAACCCTCAGCATCCTCTTATTCTCCTCCACAGCCATTCTTCTCCTACTTAACTTCTCCTCCCTCCATTATCTCTCCCCAACCTATTTCTGTCACTTTATCCTCACAACCTCATACCAATTGCAAAAGCTTCTCCAACATCTCACCATCTCTCTTCAACTTACAAACCCATCTCCTAACTAAATCTAAGCACCCCACCATCAACACCAAACCAATATTCACTTATACTGTACTTAAGCCCCACTTTCCAACCTTGCACCACTCCAAACAAACATCTCACACCCAAGTCCTCACCCTAAGTGGAGACATTCACCCCAACCCTGGTCCAACCAACTCCACAAGACATACTGAAAGCTCCAATTCTTACAACCTACTCATAATAACAGCTAATGTCTGTAGTATTTGTAATAAAGTCACAGAATTCCAAGCCTGGCTTTCTCTTTACACCCCAAATATTGTTTGTGTTACTGAAACATGGTTGAAACCATATATATCTGATGCTGAAATAACCCCCCCCTCACCAGGTTATAACATACTTAGACATGACCGCTTGCACAAAAAAGGTGGCGACATTGCACTAATCTATCGTAACTCCTTAACCATGACACAATTTTCCAAACCGGTTTCAACCTTCAGTAACATAGAGCTATTACCAGCAACATTGCAAATCAACAAAAGAAAACAAATCTGTATTGTAGTACTACACATTCTCCAAAGGTCAAAATATACCCATTTTAGAAGACTTTCTCTCCTGGGCAACCCACAAGATCTCAAACAAAACAATTATTTTGGGGGATACTAATATAAATTGGCAATCCCTTACATCCAAATATCCCTCTAACAGCATAAACCTTTACTTACCCAACTCATCACAGATCCCACACATATAGTAAAAAAACAAAACAACTCCACCCTTGATTACATTCTCGCCTCACACCCTCATAAATACATTCCCACAGGAACCCTCCCAAGCATCTTCAGTGACCACTTACCTGCCTTCGCTCACAGAACCCAAACACTAATAACAAAAGCCCATTTGTACAAAAGTTCTAGAAATCTCATCCATTTCAGTCAAAAGGTATTTATAGGCATATTAAATGCCCAAAGCTGGTACCCAACTAAAACAC
Organism: Protopterus annectens; assembly: GCF_019279795.1. Taxonomy (NCBI): domain Eukaryota; kingdom Metazoa; phylum Chordata; order Ceratodontiformes; family Protopteridae; genus Protopterus; species Protopterus annectens. The sequence continues at coordinate 485,186,997 of NC_056746.1, read as the reverse complement.
TCCCACTAGATGAAGCAGTAGAGTACTTCAATAACATCTTTCTTAATGCTCTCAACAGTCTCATCCCTATGCGAACAAAACTAATTAAGCATAACCATGCCCCTTGGTTATCAAAACACACTAAACAGACGCTCATTGCTAAAGACAAAGCATGGAATGAGTGGAGTAAAAGTAGAATCCCACAAAATGAACTAAAATACAAACAACTCCATAACACTGCAAAAAAGCTAGTCATTGTTGACAAAAGAAACTACTTATTCACTCAACTAGACTCCCAAAACTCCAATCCACAAAAGTTTAGGAAATCTATTTCCTCACTCCTTAACCCTGGAAACCAACAAAATCCCACACCATCCCATGAGAAAGACCCGTTGGAAAATGCCCATGCCTTTTACACCCACTTCATTGAAACGATTCAAAAACTTGTCAATGACTCCTCAATGCATACCAACGCTACCACAAATAAATCAGACAGCAATACAAATCCCCCCTCCCCTAAGTCAAACATAACTTCCCCCCTTTAAACAATACCTCCAATAGCAGTCCACTCACTTGTACCTTTACTGTACAACCTGTACCCACCTCACTAATGCAGAGACTATTAAGTAAACTAAAGCCAGGCTCCCCCCCTCTGCAGATAGACTCCCATCAGAATATTTAAAGGTTGCTTCAAGTGCTATAGCATCCCCTGTTAGCATGCTCATCAGTCGATCCATCTCCGAATCATACTTTCCACTACTTTGGAAAAAATCCTTTATAACTCCCCTACATACAGGTGGTAACGCTAATGATCCCTCCAATTACTGGTTCATCTCCAAATTCTCTCCTCTATCTAAAATCCTGGAAAAGTGTATACACACACAACTGTTAAAATATCTCACCAACTATAACTTACTTGCCCCCACCCAGCATGGCTTTCGCCCTGCACACAGCACTACCACTGCCTTACCTTCATTCACCAACACTGTTAACAAAGCCTTAGATGATGGTCTAATAACCTCTGTTATCCTATTGGATCTATCTAAGGCTTTCGATACAATACCACACCCTAAACTGCTACTACAACTACAGTCCTTAAACTACTCAACACATTCACTGGCCTAGTTCTCCAACTATCTTTCTAACAGGCAACAATTTGTTAAATGGCAGAACAAGCAATCTGAATACCTCCTGATAATCACATTCATAATGTAATAAAAAAAAAAAAAACACTTCAAACTTGGTAAACTACATAGGCATAAACATTTCATGAGCACACTCACTGAGTTAAAACTGGCCAACTCCCTTCTCCTCCCCATCCTTCTTTATAGTAGCCCTATTTTTACCAACATGCATACAATTCTTAAAACGAAATTACAGTCCTGCTACTATAAAATAGCAAAGTTTGCCTGCAATATGCCAACCCGAACACATCACTGCCTTGCATTACAAAATATTAACTGGCTTGACTTCTCCCACTATCTACAACAGGTTCAGGTGCCTAGGCAGCGAGACATTTCCCTGTGGTACATTTGACTGGGGACACATGGCTGAAGTGGCATTCAGCTGCAGAGAAATATGAATGTTTGCAAATTCCCTGTGGGCAAAGACAAGCACACACTGCCATGCTCACAGCTTTAATAACCAAGGGGATGGGGACGGAAGAAGTAATGAGTCTTGTGCTCAGTGTACAGTACATACTTGTATAACTACAACATGTAGAAGTATGCTACAGCATGGAGGAAATCCTGCAGGCTACTGTAGTCACATTTATGCCCCAGTTTGCGTTTTAGGTAATGTTCCCTAGACATTGTGAAGGGGGTAGTGGTCCACACACTCCAATTATAGAGGCACTGCAGTTTTACTGTCACTGACATGCCCTCTGGCCAGCCTGCTGCTGATGCCTGCCATATTGCCTGCTGTCTCATTTTCCTTGGGGGCCATGGACATGGTTTTCCCCCTGTGCATTTGGTTATTAAAACTGTGGGCATGGCAGTGTATGCTTCTCTTTGCCCACAGGGAATTTGCAAACAGCCATATTTCTTTGCAGCTGAATGGCACTTCAGCCATGTGTCCCCAGTCAAATGTATCACAGGGAAATATCTCGCGGCCTAGGCGCCTGAACCCATCTACAACACACCCGATTCACACTTACTCACACACTACTATATAACTCCAACTTTTGACCCTCTCTTCAGTCCATCCTACATACATACACCCCTGCACAAAATCTTAGATCCTCAAGCAAACAGCTCCTAAGTATATCAAAGTCCAACAAACGTGCTGGACAAAGCCTTTACTCTCATTATCGCTGAAGCATGGAATTCCCTGTATTCATCTATTACTCACATACACACCTTAAAAGCTTTCAAAACTGCACTAAAATCCCATTACCTCAACAAACATGCTCCTGTAACAACTCACATAAACCTCCTTAAATAGATCACTGTCTTCAATACTACTATACATCAAATAATGTCTTAACTCACATACCTTGGCTTTTTGTTCAGATTTCTTTTTTTTCCATTTGCTTTTTTTTCTACACCTCTAGATCCTATGTTTCTGATCCTATGTTTGTACACGCCACCTATTTCTGCTTTCGCATCAGCTTTATAGAAAAATAGTGTCTGAAGATGTGAAATGAGTTTACATATGCCTGTACATGATTATAGTTTCCAAACTGTAAATACCTTAAACCTCTGTAAACAATATGTATGATGTTTACCTGAATTGATGACTGATGTGAAATTGTAAACGCAAATGTTGTTCCTTATGCTATGTGTATAATTGCTTTACATTATGTAATTTTTTTGTAACCTTTCTTGGAGTTTTTCTCCCCAGGCCTCCACTGGAAATGGGTTTCTGACCCAGTGGACTTTCCCGGTTATCAGATGTCAATAAAATTATGTGGAAGTTTGCTCTGTGTGTACGATGATGTTTTAGTCAGCAACACTGACGAATACAATATTAGAATGCCTCAGTCAGACAGCTGTACAGCATCAATGCCACAGCTGTCATACAGCCATTCAGCATCAGTGTGCCTCAGTCATCATACAGTTCATACAGCATAAGTATGCCTTAGTCATCAGGCAATTATACAACATCAGTGTGCCTCAGTTATCAGATAGCCATTTGCTTATTTCAATGCGGGTAGACCACAGTAGGATTACCTTAATATATTGCCAGTTATATGCAAATCAGCTGCTCATTAACATGCCTACTGTTTATTGGAAGATTTCTCCAACAATGAAGCGTCAGTATACATAGCTAATTGAAAGGCTGCTCTATTTTTATATCTGTACAGTTCTGATATGTGTATTTTACCACATACCAGCCCTACACAAGTGCAGATCACATTTCTGAATCTGGGATGTAATCAATATTGAGTTGGCATAGAAGAAAAAAAAATCATATATTTTCCTGAATGTCATCTTTAATCACTAAATTTATGCTAGACCTTCTCTCTCTCAAAAAAAACTCATGTAATAACTTATTTGTGTCATGCCATTTTTCAAGAAATTATCCAAATGGTTTTAGACTGCTTTTCCATTTGGTCAACAGTCACATACATGTGGCAGTGGTTCAGGCTGGTAAACTAACAAACATCAACATTACACTGTCAATATGTGTGTGTGTGTGTGTGTTTTTTAACATGTTACAAGAACCAAAAGCAATACTCCAGTCTCAGAATAAAATATATTTCTGTTATTTTAAATGTTACAACAAAAACATTTCCCCCAAAGTACAAGCTTATATCAATAATTTGCACTTCTTTCGCCCTGTGCTTAGTGCTATTTACTCAAGTAATGTGCTGCATATGGGTGACTATCCAAGGTGTCTTTTACCTAAAAACTCAAGAAAATCTGAAAGCATTATAGATTTATTGATATTTGTAGGTAAAATCAAGCTATAGTCAAAATGGTCATTACAAACTGACAAAACTCAACATTTATAAAACATGTGGTTTAAAAATGAGAGTGAAGCTATCAGTTCACTTATCAGTAACAAATACAAAAGCTATATATAATGCTGCTGCGAACTCAAGTATAAAAGACTAGATATTTTGAAAGAGAGCTGAGATTTCTGCACTTTTTATAAATGCTGAAACACATCAATTACACTAGAATGACTGTTTAATTCGCGTTCAGCAGTAGCAACACTTTCACCTCTGAAGCAAAAACAAAATAAGGATATTTTATAATAACCCCCACAAGTGTTAATGAAATAAAATTTTATGAAATTCACTTTGGAGATACACATACAAATAGTTTAAAAAGACAGTAGTGCAGATCAGTCTTATGGAGAAGGATCAATATAAAAGGGATTGATTTCTAAATCACTTTCTGCACAGAATCCTTATTTATAATTATTTGTGGATAAGATTAATCTACTGTAATACATTAATAACCTCTTTCAGTTTTTTTATACAGTGCATCAAAGTTCATCCCAACTCGAAATAAGTATATAAACATCATACATACAACGTCCTAAAGTACACTGGGGTATTCAATAATATTCTGCAGAAATATTTTGCCATCTTCTATTTCAAAACAAAATGCTACTCTGACGTAAAACCACACCAGTGTCCAGAATTACATTACAGGACAAAAAAAAAAAACAGTACATGGAGCACCACGATTATGCTGTAAATTTTGGAAAAAGTCAACTCTGTTAAGTACCTTTCTGAAACATGAAAGGTGCTTAATGCATCCTTCTGCACTCTTAAGGTCTACGCTCATACATAACAGACTTAAAAAGGAAAAAAGTCATGGGCGTTCAGAACTGCCATATAGCTGAAACACCAGATGTCCTTAAGAGGTCATCTGCATATACCCCATGTTCGTACCTTCGTTGAAGGTTGTGCGTCAGGCCTGGCAAGCCGGTACGCAAAAATCAACTGCCAATCATTAGCAGACCGGCGTTCCGCTGTGGCGACCCCTAACCGGGAAAAGCCGAAAGACAAAAACAAGCCTCTAATAGAAGAGGTTTTAAGGAATCACACAGTGGAAAATCTAGCTTGGCTGGATTTTTCTTTTAGTTTGTACTCGTCGTTTTTTTTTCTGTGACCTTGTTACTCATTGTTTTAATTTGTTAGTTGGGATATTTTGTGGACACCCTAATGGTTATGGACATCAGCTGGGTATGACAACCCTGTGTTTCCAAATGTTACACAAACAGGAGTCCACTTATGATGTGCTGTCGAGGCCATAAGAAGGCTGAAAACATGCATGCCCACAGCTAATGGAGTTTGACTTTATTGGCCTGAATTTGTCCACAACAGACTTAGAAAGGAAAAAAGTCATGGGCATTCAGAACTGCAATATAACTGAAGCACCTGATGTCCTTAAGGGTTCATTTTCATATATCCCATTTTACCTTTAATACAAGAGGTTTTAAGGAATCACACAGTGGAAAATCTAGCTAGGCTGGGTTTTTCTTTTAGTTTTCACAGAGTTAAAAAATATCAGACACTTTGCTGACACATATTCCCCTCCAAAAGAGTGTAGCAGTGTGAAATATCGAACAGCTTTTAAAGCTGTTTATTCAGATGGACACTTCCCCTCTTCTCACTGTCTGTATAGCTGCGCTACATGCTTTATGGCTTTCAAAGCTATAAAACAATGCACTCCTACACTTTTTTTCCTTACGAGAAGTACATGGAGCAGATAAATCTTCATGCAAAATGAAGTATGACTGGGTCTAACTGATCATATCAGACTTTTGTTATCAGTGTGGATGTCAAGAGTCCCCTCTCAAACACATAAGTTGGATCTGATCAGATCAGAAATCCAGTCAAAATCCTCAACATTTTGCTTGTCAAGCATAAGGTAGTTTTCAGCATCTGTGTTGCAATATATTATTATACTTGCCAATCGTCTTTTTAAATTGTTTTAACTCTATGGTCTCAGTGTAAGGATAACAGTGCATGCTAGTCACCATTCCATTGCAGAACCTCATTTACACTACCTAACTCCAAGAAACTTTTCCTTATTTCAGCATTACTTACATGACCCTTTATTCATACAGATTTACTAGTTTATATTCATCTTTTTGCTGACCATGTTAGTCCCAAATAGGATAGTGACCTCTTTTCAAGGGTACCCAAGATGGCACTTTTGCTACTACGGGAAATTTGGCAAGGGCATCAGGGTACTATTTTTGATAGGTGTGTTGGATCTTTTATATGCACCTCAGTGAACACCAACTTAATCAGATTGGACTACTTCAGTTTAACACATCATAAGGATGACACGCTCAGGAATGCATACTTCTATTATGCAATTATGCAGTGGTCTTAATTCACACTCATTCATGTTCCAAAGTTGACATGTAAAGGGTCTCTTGTTTGGGCTAATAAACAAGTCAATTCAAGCTTTGGAATTTTCTGTGTCTTTTGAAACACAGTTCATTTTCCAAAGTTTTAGGACTAGCAAAATCATGTCTGACAGTTCTGATAGGGGACCATAACAATGGCTATATATCTTAAATCTATCTGTTCTCATCAAGCAATTTCCTTATGCCAGAAAATGAATACAAGTTGCATATACTTCTATGAGCAAGTAAGGATGAAAAGTGTCCAATTTCATAACACTGTACATTCACTAGAAGCAGATAGTACACTCCAAGACTTTGCCTAAAGGCAAATTCTATAGCAGCAACAATACTCCACCCCCAATGGCATAGCAAGACTTCAAGAGTTGGAACTCTTCCAAGTTGGCATTCTGTGTTGGAGCTCATTTAATCAACACCTGTCACCAGTGTCAGAGCTTGTAAAAAAAAAAATAAATAATAAATAAATAAATAAATAAATAAATAAAATAAACTAAAATAATACACTAGTGTGCAGCCTTGCACAGTCCTATGACCTTGGTAAACACTTGCCTCTAGGGTCCACTTCCTGGTTTCTGCCTAAGCCAAAGTGTGTTTGAGACATGGAACTATCACCCTACTAAATCTTCTGTTATCATGAACCTGTTTATCAGAGCTCAGCAGTCTACAAGTGGCAGTGACGCATTAACAACCTGTGTTCTAACACTAAAGTCATGACAACAAGGAATTCTCATTAATTAAACACTGTTTTTCTTGTTTTGTGCAATACTAACCCTCCTTCCTTCCTCTTCTTCAGCACCATATCTCTATTACAATTTGGACATTTTCGAACTGGAAGGAACATTTCCATCTGTGCTTCTTGTTCTTCTTGGCTGATCTCAGTTACTTCACCAAAGTACTGAGCCAGAGCCTCATCCAATCTAGGAGAAGATATGAAATGTTATCAATGATGGCCTGTTGCTTGCGGTCTTTATTACACACAAAAGATAATGAATTCTTACATACAAAAGTGCCTTTAAAATATCTTCACACTTACTACTTAAAAATATCTCCTAGTATAACTCAAATCATCAACACACACTTATTTCAGGAAAAGCTAGTCTACATAAAGCATAGTTGTGTGATGTATTCATCATTAACAGCAGAGATTTAGAGTCATGTAATGCATTACCTTCTTGGACTATACTCTCCATCAAAGCTGAGTCATTTAATTTGTTCACAGCTGTCTTCCTTCCTTGTGAAAGTCGAAGCAGATATTACAAAAACACTGATAATGTTATCTCAAGGTGCAAGATTGCCATATATAAGCATTACTGATGTGTGTTTCTCAGTTCAGTATTAAGACTTACATACATACTCATACAGATAAATGCATACAAATGTGCATATAGGAATACACACACACACACACACACACACACACACACACACACACAGAAACATATTGAGGTAATCACATCAAAAGCTTATCTGGCTGACAATCAAATTCATGGAGAT